>NW_019154089.1:43006525-43081848 GCF_002288905.1 Enhydra lutris kenyoni | reverse complement strand
AAAGAAAGAAAGAAAGAAAGAAAGAAAGAAAGAAAGAAAGAAAGAAAGAAAGAAGGAAAGAAAGAAAGAAGAAAATGCTATTAACTTCATCTTTATTTATTTATTTATTTATTTGAGAATGAGCAACAGCATGAGTCGGGTAAAGGGTAGAGGGAGATGCAGACTCCCTGCTGAGCAGGGAGCCCAATATGGGGCTCGATCCCAGGAGTCCAGGATCATGACCTGAGCAGAAGGCAGACACTTAACTGACTGAGCGACCCAGGTGCCCCAAATTCACCTTCTTATTTACAGCAAAATAGTAACTACACAAATCAGCAACAGCACATGTTACTTAATTCTAAAGGCATGACCTTAAATTGCAGACAAACAAATAAAGCCTTAAATTATAAGCAATGCTAGAACTTGGTATATTGATTATGCAATCTAACAGGATAAGCCTAGGAAATCCTCCCCTGTGTAAAAAGCAGAAAGATTGAGCACTTGCAGTTATTTTTAGAAGCCTAATTCCAACTTAAAGCTCTTATCCTATGATGTGTACTCTGTATTCTTGGTATGTGAGGCTTCTGTGTCAGAGTTACTGCTCTGAGAGAATATTCTGCTTTGACTCCTTAAGTCCACATAAGCCTTAGACAAATGTAGGTTTTATAAGGTGTGGACTCCCTGACCTCATATACAACTTCACAGAAAATTCAAATACCAAATAGTACTTAACAGAGGCAAAAAGCAACTTCTTGATCAATAGAATCAAACCAAATACACTTTTTACTGGTATTTAGAAAGCTTAAATCCCTGGAGTTTCCGTTGTCTCTGATAAATCAATTCTCCATTTACATTACATTTGAGTGTCAGCGTGTGTGTGTGTGTGTGTGTGTGTGTGTGTGAGTGAAATGAGAGAGAGGGAGAGAGAGAAAAGAAATTGATTGATTTTTGAGTCTCAGACTATCCTGTTGCAGCCATAGCTCTGAATTCAGATATAGACTGACTTGGAAATCTATAAGCAAACAAACTATAAAACAGAAAGAAAAAAAATTGAAACAATTTGTTAGTTTCTCTCTCTTTTTTTCTCTTCCTCTAGCTTTTGATTCTACCAGCTTATTAGTAGACTAGGAAATGGTGATTCAGACAAAATTCGCATTTCTGATGAGCTCATTTTAATTCTTTAAAGTCAGAATAAAAATATATGGACAATTATCCATATTTAACCATGATATTACTATCCAAAGAACATATTAATGTGAAGTAGGTTCTCTGTGAATTCCAGTGGACTCCATTTGAAATAATGCTAATGAACATATGCTAGCTATTCTCTTATAGCATCAAGAGGAAAACTAGGGTTAGTTTACTTTTAGAAAAGCAATTTTTAGTCTGTTAATGCATGATAAAAAATATGACCATAAAAAGGCAAATGTTACCCGAACTGGAGTATTCCTGAATACTTTGGTAGAATTCTTATTTCCAGTTATAATATTACCTAATGCCAACACCTTCTATACCTCTGACCATTTTGTTTGTGAGGCATAATAATTAGAAATTCCTGCAAAGAGCATACTGTTTAGTACAATTCCTGTAGAAAACTGACCTATAATACCTTACTTAGGCAAAATGCTGAAGTTTCCACAAACTGATAGACTATAAAGAACATCTCCAGACACATCATATAGATGTCTTCCTTAACTTCCTCTGATGTGGAAGGAAACAGCTCTAGCTTACTGGCAATGCAAGAGAATGTCTTAATGATTAACAGCATGCATTTCTCGGTCAGTAGGGACTGCTCAGAGAGAAGAGGTAAACATTCAAAGCTTAATGATTTCTCTTGTGCATCGCTTCCATGACTCATGCCAGATTTTCCCCAGCTAGTTCTAAAATGATTAATCTGCTCCGATGAGTCAACAGTCTTTCATCTTCACCTTTCCTTAGGCACTGATAACAAAGGTTAACAAAATCATCTATTGTATTTGCCCGGGTGGGCATATGTGTATTTCTACTCCAGGCTTGCCTAGAGAAGGTGTAGCGAAACAGCCTCCGCATGCTGTCCTTGGTAGCACTGTGATAGCAGGTTCTCTGGACAGTGGAGATGGAACTTTGATCACACTGTCGATGAGGTCTGGGAGAAGAGTACCTAGTTTTCCAATCAGAATCAAGAAAAAGCATGGCGTACTCAAAAATCACTCCCATATCTTCTTCTAAGAGGCTAGAAATACCTTGAGTCTTTCTGTTTTAGGTTAGGAAGTCAATGTCACAGTTTCTGGAAGGTTTTGACTTAAATGCCTGCATGTTACTTCTAAGTAATTATTCAAATATCCTCTTGCCATGCCTACAGGTTCCTTGCTGGCCCCAAAGGTTTCAGGATTGACTCCCAAGACACTAAAATTGTATGAGCATAGATAAGCACAGTGTGAACAAAGCATGAAGAGCATCCCAAGACAAATTATTTAGGGAAGGATAAAGCTTGAATACCATAAAATTAAAGGCAAATATGAGATATAGGATCTTTCAAAAGAAAGAAGATAGGATGGGAGTAAATGTGAATCGGGTATACATAAGATAGCGTAGAGGCAGATTACTTTTGCTTTGATATGTCCGTGGGTTAGCTTTGGATGAGGAATAGTGAGGGCTACAAGAAACTTCAAATAGAAAATGAATAACACACAAGAGACTACATCCTAGAGCATTTATCATTTATGATGAAGGTGGAAGCCAAGCAAGGGAGTAGTGGGAGTATTAAAATAAGTCAGGAAGAAAAAAAAAATAAGGAAGGAATAAGGTATTTCTATAAATTTACTTGATATCAACACTCTTGAAATGTAGGGCAGCTTTACCAGAAAAGGTAAAATATATTGACATTCTTTGGAAGCCAATAGGTGCCATTAAAATATAAATGACAGTATGACAGTATTACTGTTCTTATTACTAGTCAGTGCTACACATTGATAACGGCATGGTTGTCTGAGAATCCTAATTATACTTGCCAATTTGAAGATATTCATATTTGATTCTTGTTACGTATTTTCTCCAAAGTTTGGAAGCTACAGCATGTAGGAGCAAATTTCATAAGCAAAATGGGTGGGTGTTTTTGACAAAATTTAAGTAGAGAAATTTCGGAGGTAGAAAAAAAAGGGAGAAGAATATTTAGTATTTACAATGGTAATATAATGAAAGGAGTAAGAAGGGCCAGGAAAATTGGGTTAAAGTAGTGATCTGGATGGCATTACCCATATTGGAATAAAACAGTATTTTATAACACACTAAGACATTTTAAAAGACAAATTAGATAGTGAACTAAGGCATTTTCAAAGGCAATAATCTACCCTTTGGAATAAGTCATAATAAAACAGATTTGTGGAAAGGTCTTTCTTTCAGGAACTTAAATGACCAAAAATATCCCTATGAACATAGAATACAAGGGATTAAAGCTAAACTGAAAAGGATTAAAGTATCTCAAAGCCTAGCGTGTTGTCTTCAAAATTTAAGAGAAATAACTGAGCCTTGTAGTATACTCTGAATGTTAATAAAATGTACCATTTGAAAAGTAAAGAAGTTCAAGAAAACAAACCTTCATAACCAAACGACCATTGCTATCCCATCAAGATACAAATCTGAATGCATCACATGGGTTCTGAGGCAGCATTTACTAGACTGAGATAGAACTTCTTTATATATTCGTATTCACTATTGAGTGAGCTGTGATCGGTCAGTCACACTCCAAGCAAGAACTTAGTTATTTGTTAATCTGGTCTCCCACTTCTATGTTGCTCCTTCACATAAAACAAGCAACAAACCCAAAACAAATCTAGTTTACTTTCAGTGAGGTGAACAGAGTTGAGTATGACTCATCAAAATAAAACCGACCACTCTCTTGACCTCTAATCCTGTCTACCAAGATGTTCTCTACTTGGCTTTAAACAGACGTGACAAACTGTGTCAATGCTAAATTCATCTAACCTGGATTTACCATCAATAAGTTCTATTGTCCCTGAACCAGCCTGTAATTTCAGTTGGTATCACTTAACTGATCCCCTGTCATACTTCCCCCACTGCATGCTAACCCAAAGCATCCAGGCAGAAGAGCATCTAAGCAATATCTGCTTCCATGTTACCCCCTAAATAGTTCTCAGGCTAAGAGTCTTGAAGTACCTGTTTGTTTATCACAAAACAACCAAGAAATGCACACAAATAACAACCACTGAAAAGAATCCTTCTACTGTCTCCCCCTTTATATTGTATCTATGCCCTCATTCTGTGCCCAGTACTTCCCTTGAGGACTTACAGGTGTGTTAAAAAGGACACCACAGACACAAAATGTGTCATTTAGGCCCAGTCCTCAAATCTAGGCTCAATATCCAGTTTACGTGCAGTTTGAATCACCTCCAGAAATCTAGTCTTCATCAGTCAAGAATATTCTGATGGGTTTCAATGAGTCTGGCAGGGGATCTCTCCAACTCCCAAAGGCAGAGGAAGTAATCTGCATGATAAGATCCCCTCCACTTCCCCTCAGGGAAAGCAACCTTGTCAGTAATAATCCTTTTCTTTTGCTAATCACTTTCTTGCCTCACCCTCTTTCCAGAAAAATCTTCCATTTTGTGCAACTCCTCAGAGATTCCCTCTACTTGTAGGTGGGATGCTGCCAATTTGTGAATCATTTAATAAAGCCAGTTAGATCTTTAAATTCACTTATTTGAATTTTGTGTTTTAACACATGTCACTTGGCTTGAGGCCTTGCTTTTTACTTAACACTCCTGTGATCAAAAATATATTATAACTCAATAATATCATACTGTAAGATCCTATCATCTTATAAGCAGTAGTTAATATTAAACTGACCCTTCGGTTCTTTCACCATCCTTGGACTTTGATTCTGCTCTTTTATTTCTAAAGCTGTATAGGGTTTATTTTCATTATTGCCCTTTTGAATAGAAAAATATAGCTCCTTTTTCTGCCAGTTTTATAGAGATATAATTGACATATAACATTGTATTAAAATTAAAACACAATGATTTGATATATATAATATGGAAATATATATAAAATTTATATATATATGTTTGATATATATATATAAATAAAATACATATATATATTTTGCAATATTGCAAAAATGATCACCACAAAAAGTATAGTTAACATCTACCAGTCCACATGGTTACAAAAATATAAGGAATACTTCACACATTTGCACTGTTATCCTTGTTCAGGGATCATGCTAATCTCTGTATAGTTCCAATTTTACTACGTGTTTCTTCCAAAGTGAGCACCAGACCTCGTTTTCTTTATCCCAATGAAAAACACTGTACCTTTCTGGCATTTTCCTTGTTGGGTTGCTACAAATTATAACACAAATTACAATTTACCTCCTCTACTTGAATTCCTTTCTAGTCTTTTCTTTGGAACAGCCAGCAACAAGTCCAACCTAGCCTCCTCCACACTCCGTTTCTTCATAGCCTGAAGAGTAAGTCAAACTTACCAAAGAAATCACAACAAGCTGGTCACCATGCAGCCCCTCCCTGGCCTTTCAGCAACACTCTTCAACTCTCCTAACTCTTATACAAAAACCCAGACTGTTCTTGCCACCTCCAATTACTTCCAGTTCCCCAAACAAGACAATTCACTCTCCTACATGCCTTTAGATGGGCAGCTTTTCTCTTACTTAATATGCATTCTGACCTCCTTCCTCTCTGCCTGGCCATTTCAGCTAGTCTTTCAAGATGGAAATCAGTTTGTAACATTCTCAAATATCCACCTTTATCCCTCCAAGTTAGCCCTCCCAGCTAGGTCCAGCTTCTCCTCTATGTAACCCCGGGTTTATGCTTCCATTTATCATGTGATTGCACTGTACCATCTGCTTATTTGTTTGTCTTCAGCAGTATAACCAAAGCTCCCTAAAAGCAGGGACCATATCCTAACCATCTTTGTATCACAAACATCCAGTAGCGACTGATACTAATGGAATCTAGGAAAAATATTTAACCGAGAATAACAATATCCGAGCATTAGTCTGTTCGCTAATGTTACTATAGGTACGTTGAATTTTGTTGGAAGTAGAAAAGACAGTACCTTCCCTTGAACTACAAAGGAAACCAGAATCTCTCATTAAGGTTCAGGGTATTTCCACTGTGAAATATGAACTTTAATTTTAATAAAATGGAACAGATGCCCTTAGCAATTTGATCAACTAGTCTCTCATTGATATCTGTATAACAGATGGTATAAATAACTCATCATGTATTTAAATGGTGATTTTAAAACTGAAATAATATAAAACATTTCAAATTTATTAGGTATGCTTTCCTTCATGAGTGCCTTTTCGGGGGATTAGCATCCTTGCTAATTTTCAGACATGCTTTTGTATAGTTTCCTCCTCACTTGTTTTCTCCTGGGAGGAAGGCAAATGTCCTCTCACAATGATACACTTTTGCTTTTCTGGACTCAAAGTGCTCAGAGTTAAATTTGAAACGCCACTCTAATAACGCAAATATCATCATTTACATATTTTCATCAGGAACCAAAGATGGAACACATACCCAATATACATCAACTGACAACAACCTAACAGAAGTTGCGTTGGTTCCCTTAAATGAGGATGACAAATCTAACATTGACATTGGAAGTAACAAATGTGGTCCGTGATCACATGTGGAAATGTGACTAGCCTAGTGAAAATAGTTCTTAGAGTTCCTATGAGGTGAGCCTGCATGGCCCATTTATAAATGTGTAGTAGTATTTATATGGTGTTCTTATGTAGCTTCTCATGATTTTTGTGTATATGAAAACAAAAAAAACAAGCTTTTTGCTTTCTGAAATATAATCAATTGAATATGATTATTTTCAATATATTCCAGTGTTCTTTTTAGGATAGAGAATAAAAGTGGTAAAGGCTTCTCTGTATTTGAATAAGTCATGAATCCTTGGTGAGCAGGGGACCCTGAGTCATCCTTTTCCTTCCTATTCCTCACCATTCCCAGCTCATTAAAAAATATAACGGCAATGCATAACCCTGTGTTGCCAAATTTTAGAATTTCCTGGGCTTCCCAGAATTATTCCCCATGTAGGGACCAAATGACAGAGAACACATTTAAATATAATAAAGTTTGATTTTGCTTTGCCAGGATCCTGAACTAGTTAAAACTGCGTAGGACTCAAAACTCAGTAGGTAATGAGAACATCCAAATGTAGTTTTCACTTAGTGCAGTGTCAGGCATTAAATATTAGCGAATTGACTATTTTTGATGGATGGCCTGAGGTATTAAGTGGCTACTCATAATTTAGTATTAAACAAATTGCCATTAATAATTAACTTTTCTGACTATCTTAATGTAAACGTTTCTGCAATATATTATTATCTGGAAAAAATCACACAGCAATTATCAGAAGACCCATTTTTTAAATGAGTATTTAGTACTAAGTCAGGTTAAGAACAGAATCTATAGTTTAGTGTTTCCTAGGTTCTGTAGTATTTGACCTTTAAACTGCTGTTTCGTCATGGCATAGCTATTGCAGAGAAAGTGATCGTGTTATATCCAATTTCATTGCTAAAATAAATACAAGATCACTGCCTCCAGCAGGTAACTGGAAGAAATACAGTGTAATCTTCTTAATCGTGACACCCAAAACAAAACTAAGAATTTTTCTCAAAGCCCTTTGAATGTACTCAAAATGTAAATAAATACATGAAGCAATAGGTTACCCATAGTCAGCTATGATCAACTTAATATAGTCAAGAAGACAAAAGCAGTTTCCTTAAATAAGAGTTACCCAGGGTCTCATTAGTGCAGAGAGAAAAAAAAATCAAGGTCATGCTAAAGGTGTATGACTTCATGGTGGAAAATTTCAACCCTACCAACACCTCCCAGAAAAGAAACCAAAAGCAAGAGCAATAAAAACTGTCAGGCAGACTTCAAAATCTCGTTTAGACCACTGGACAAATATTAAGGAAAAAAATAGAAATTCTAAATATGCTGAGGTACATATTTTTACAAAGTCAAGTTGACAAGGTTGGAGACAGGCATGGAATGTCTCTTATTAGAATGACACATAGAATTATCACCACACAAGTTTACATATGGGAAAGTGGGTACCCCAAAATTCTAAAGAGGCAGTTTCATGTGAATTACATCTTGGGGGGGGAAGGTTTGAGAATTGATTTTATGAATAAAGAAACCACATTTTTTAATTGTCTTTGAATCCTGTCTTACCATATTTAGAATGATCAAAGAAAAAGTGACTATAATACACTCTGCTAAAATTTAAGCAACATAAGGTGAGAAAACATATTCATTAAACGATATTTATTCAAAATATATGCAAACATAAAGATTAAACATGTTTAATCCATTGCATGTGTTTCTACCTATTTTAATATATCATTACATTTATATTATATAATATTTATGCATATATAAAATGAGGGCAATCACCTATCACAGAGCTTGCCTGAGCTAAAAAATAATGATAGCATTAATGGACTTCTAATCTATTTAATATTGTTTTGCAAGCAGCTTTAAAAAACCAAGCAATCTGATCTTTTCTAAATGGCATTATAGTAGGAAAAAGGTCATATGTTTAGGCTGGCAAGCCCATGAGGAAAATAATAGTAAGCTTCCAGTTAGACTCTGATGCTGATAAATCAATGTAACTGTCAACAGCTGGGTCCTGAGATTAACACAGAAGTGGGAACAGAAAGCAAACACAATTGTAAAAATGGAAGCAAATACTATGCTTATGGACAATAGCCATCTGGGAATTGCTTCCTTGAGGAGGACTTATAGATAAAGGCAGTTTGCCTGTAGTAAGTTCTAATACCTGTCTGTAAAAGTACTTTATTATGATTTGGAGATTTATACCTAATTCTCTATGCCATTGATATAATCCAACCCAGGAGAATTACCAAAGCACAAATTGCTCATTTGCATTGGCATGACTAATCTTCACTACAGAATATTAGGAAGTAAACAGTGGTGTCTTTATGTTCCTTTTGCATATAAATCCCTTTGTATCAGGAAGCATTAATGATGAGGAATTTATGTTTTTGCCAGGTATCCTTTTCAACACTTAAAGGAATTAAGGATGAATATCAAACTGTGTCAGACTGGGCTTGCTTAAAAGTATCAAATATTATGTGCCTTGTTTGGGGGAGCTGATAGTGTGGCATACTGTGACACTATAAAGCTTCCTTTGTTGAACAACCTTAAAGGACTCTAACCTATTATTTCATATCCTGAAAGTACCAGGGTATAGGTATTAGGATGAGAGAGTCTCATGGAAACACTGGAACAGTTTACCATGGGGATGTTTACCCACTACTTACAAGTACCTAATGAGAGGTACTTTGGATGCAAGAAATCAGTATCTTAGAGGCTAATACCTTCAAAGGGTGGGGAATGAAAGAGGAGGAAGTGAACATCAGCTGGTAACTAGGATACTGGAGCAATCAAGAGCCAGAAGTCCCCAGATATGTGAGTAAGTGAGCAAGTGTTTGTACTGGAGACATCTCTTCAGAATAAGCTATCATACTGGAAATCTTCCCCTCCATGTCTGTCCTTCACCCCTCTCTACCCTGCTCTTTATCCAGGAAACTGACCCTTGTAGAATACAGTTAATAGGATCCCTTGCCTCTGACTTCCAGCTGGATTCAATCATCTGACACAGATGCAAGGGAAGAAGGAGAATGTAGTCAGTATTTGAGCTTCCACTTTGAAGAGAGTGAGTTGGCTATGTTTTTTGTTAAAAGTAACTACTCTTATCAACGCAGCCCTGTCTATACGACCCCCTTTTCTGACTTTCGGTGTTGGTAACTATTCTGTGATAACTATACCTAGGCACCCTGCTATCCCTTGTGGTCACCCATATCCCATCCACAACCTGGTAAACAATCCTCTTTTGATTTTTTTAAATTATTAAAATTTATTCAAGTATAATTAACCAACAGTGTAATGTTAGTTTCAGGCGTACAATATAATGATTCAACAACTCTCTATATTATTCAGTTCTCATCGTGATAAGTGTACTCTTTATCTCCTTCACCTAATTCACCCATCCCCCCATTCACCTTCCCTCTTGGAGCTACCAGTTTGTTTTCTATATTTAAGAGTCTATTCTTTGTCTTTTTCCTTTGTTTTTTTTCTTAAATTCTGCATACGAGTGAAATCGTTGTCTTTCTCTGACTTATTTCACTTAGCATTATATCCTCTAGATCTATCCATGTTGTTGCAATGGCAAAATTTCATCCTTTTTGTAGCTGAGAAATATTACACTATATTTCTTTTTTATCCATTTATCTAAGGATGAACATTTTGGTTGCTTCCATATATTGGCTATTGTAAATAATGCTGCAATAAACATAGGGATGTACATATCTTTTTGAAGTACTGTTTTCATTTTCTTTGGGCAAACAGTAGTGGAATTATTTGATCAAATGGTAATTCTATTTTTAATTTTTTGAGGAATCTCCATACTGTTTTACACAATGGCTGTACTAGCTTGGATTCTACTAAACATTTGAAGAAGAGTAAATACCAATTCTTCTCAAACTATTCCAAAAAATAGAAGAGGAAGGATAAATAATGACACCAGTATTGCCCTGATAGAAAAACCAGATAATGACACCACAAAAAAAGAGAACTACAGGCCAATATCTCTGATGAACATAGATGCAGAAATCCACAACAAAGTATTAGCAAACTGAATCCAAAAATACATGAAAAAAATCATCCAACACGATCAACAGAGACTTATTCCAGGGACACAAGCGTGATTCGACATTCACAAATCACTTGATGTGATATATCACATTAAGAAGCCAAAGGATAAAAACCATATGAGCATTTCAATAGATGTAGAAAAAGCATTTGACAAAGTACCACATCCATTCACGGCAAAACTCTCAACAAAGTAGGTTTAGAGGGAACATATCTCAAAATAATAAAGGCCACAAAACACTTAGAGTGAACATACTTAATGGTGAAAAACTGAGAGCTTTCCCTCTAAGATTTGGAACAAGATAAGAATGTCCACTCTCACCACTGTTATTCAAAATAGTACTGGAAGTCCTAGCCACAGCAATTAGGCAAGAAAGAGAAATTAAAAGGCATCCATTGGTAAGGAAGCAGTAAGATCTTCACTATTTGCTGATGACATGATACTATGTATAGAAAACCTTGTAAGACTCCCCCCAAAACTATTAGAATTGATAAATGAATTCAGTAAAGTCACAGAATACAAAATTAGTGTACAGAAATCTGTTGCTTTTCTATACACTAATAGTGAAGTAAAAGAAAGAGAAATTAAGAAAATAGTCCCATTTACAATTGTAACAAAGGATAAAATATGTAGGAATAAACTTAACCAAAGAGGTAAAAGACCTATGTTCTGAAAACTATAAAACATTTATGAAAGAAATTGAAGATGATACAAACAAATAGAAAGATATTCCATGCTCATGGATTAGGAGAACCAATATTGTTAAAATTTCCCTATTACTCAAAGCAATCTTCAGATTTAATACAATCTCTATCAAAATAGCAGCAGCATTTTTCACAGAACTAGAAATCTTCCCCTTCTTAAAATCTTCCACTACTTTGTAACTTCAAAGCCATCCATCCCTGTGGCAACCCTACCTGTGTGTTGCTTTAGATAGAAAAGAAACACCTGGAGATACAGAAATAAACTTTCTTGAGAGTCAAGAAATGTAGGCTCAAGAGATCAGTCACTAATAACTTTAAGAACCTAAGAAAGTCATTTACCTTCTCTAGGTATCTTTTCATTTTAAAAAAGAAAATTTGGACTTCTGGATTCTAAGGTTCATTTCTACATCTAAAATTTTATCTTTCCATTATTCTAGACACAGAAGTAATCTGATTTTAAGAAAATCAGTGTCTGTTATCTCACACCCTTCTTATATCTTGGGGCACACTGTTGATTGCTTTATCAATATCCATTCCCTTTTCCTTACAGAATCCCCAAAGATTTGTGTGGCAATATGGTCAGCACAATAAAATAGGTTATTTATACTTTTTAGAAGAATGGGGCAGCCAAATGATTCATTACTGGTCAATGAGGTAAAAGTCAAAGTTACTGGGCGGGGTTTCTAGAAACATAAGACAATGTCCCAACTGGGGCTGTCTTCTCTGCCATTTGGCTTTTTTCTTCTCACCTGAAATGTGGACTTGATGGCTGGGGTAGGGAAGCCTTCCCAATAGTACCATCAGCAGTTGCATCCTGTGACAAATGAAGGGTGGGCGTGGATAACATCATGGAACTGGCATCCCACACCTGAATGGCCTATCTTTCAATTTATCACCTGGTAGACCTAATTTAATGCACTCTTTTGACTTTCTATAAGTTGTCTATGTCTCTTTAACTCATAGCAAAAGATTATCGTTAAGTTACACACACATACACACATGCACACTCCACACTCCTTATAACACTAAGGTCAGAACTCTACCCTGATGTCCCAATAAGCCCTCCTTCCCCTTCCTTGTCTTATATTGATTCCACTCCTCAAAATTTACCAGAACTGTGCTAAAACCACACAGGGTTTTAATTTCTAATTCTGAAAGTCATAAGTAACTTGTTTTAATTCATGAGATTTACTTAATCTACAACTTATCCATTTATAGTTAAATACCCAAGAGAAACTCTTGCACAGGAATGTGTGTAAAGAAAAATGTTCAGGGAAGTCTGGGTGGCTCAGTCAGTTAAGTGGCTGCCTTCGGCTCGGGTCATGATCCCAGTGTTCTGGGATCAAGTCCGACATTGGGCTCCTTGCTCGGCAGGAAGCCTGCTTCTCCCTCTGCCTCTGCCTGCCACTCTGCCTGCCTGTGCGCTCTCTCTCTCTCTCTCTCTGAGAAATAAATAAAAATAAAATCTAAAAAAAAAAAAATGTTCACAGCAGCATGGCTTTTAACAGCAAAAAAAAAATTGGCAATAGTATATGTACACTCTGGAATATTATACTGCATTGAAAATGAGTGCTTTGCAGCAACATGCAATCACGTGGATAAATACATCAACAAAACAGTGAGTAACAGAAGCATATCCTACAAAATAACACACAGCTTATTAACCTTTTCATTAAGTTAAAAAAAAAGAAAACCAAACAATGTATTTTGAAAAATGGACTGTTGAGATACACTTTTGTTTTTACAACTGTTTTTTAAACAGGAACTGAAAAATACAGAATTCAATGTTGAGTGTCAATTTTCTAATTTATAGTTATTAAGTAAATATACCCACATATATGTACATGTAGACAGACCAAATGCCTTCTATGGAAACCAAGTGTCTTCTACAGAAATTAGGAAGTTGACATTCCATTTTGTTGGAGATACCTATGTACACAGCACAACTTAAACATGCTAAAAGCCCAATGTCTAGCTCAAAAATATTTTTTAATTTCACTTTTTTAAAAGTAACCAAATCTCTCCAGAAAGCCTTCCAAATTCAGGCAGATTTTTCCTTTCATTCCCCATAATTTATCAGCTTAGAAAAATATGTATCAATAAAGTATGCCACTCCTTTTACAACTCTGCCATTCAAACTCCTTCAGTTATCTTCCAGCATCTTATGCATTGCTGGGATGTTAATGGGAGAAACATCAAGCTCACAGAGAGGTCTAAGCACTGATAATTGCATGTGGTTGAATAGTACAAGACACGAAACCCTTCAGTAACAATCTCCTAAATTCAGCTTCTTTCAGCCCAGCACTGAAAGATCCTCACAATCAGGTCTCAGTCAACTTTTCTATCTTTCTAACTTTTTCTATCTCAGTCCTTCCCCAAAAACTTCACTACAGCCAAACTCCTACTTCCCCGCCAAAACAACCCATGGACTTCCCTGCATCAGAGTTCCTCCCAAGGAGTAACTGTTCACTATATTCTACATGCATGGGAGGCTCTTCTCCTTTCTACAGATTTAAATTCTATCCATTCTTCAAAATTCAGCTCCATTTTTATCACTTCCTTAGTGATATTTCCTTAGAATTGCTGTAACAATTTTCATTAGTAAAAGCACTTGCTATCACATCTGCACCATATTATCTGCTCCCATCTCACTAGCTTACCATCATCATATGCCAGGACTTATCCCAGGGTCTGGCACATGAGAGAGGTTCAGTGAAGAGTTTCTGATTGCCTGGATTCCAAAATGTCTTCAACTACTCTCTTCAACTACTATGTTGGGATTTTCTTTAAAGTGTACAATTTTATTTTTCTGTCATTTTCCCAAGTAAACTTCTTTGACAGAAAGAGCTGTCTATCACATACTTAATTCTCTGACCTTGCCAAGTTCATTGCTCATAAAAAAATACTCCATAAAAATTACTGATTTACTTTAAAAGGATAAGAACATTAAATTTGTGATTAAGAATTACCTCAACATATTACTTGCTTTGCTTTAAAAATACACAAAGAAACCAAGTGCCTTCTATAGAAATTAGGGCGTTGACATTTATCTCTGGGTAAGGTCACCTAAGATTCAAAATCAAAAGCTAGGGGGAAAAACAAACAAACAAACAAACAAACAATAACAACAAAAACTCAATACTCTAGGAAACAATCTGAGAGTTACAGAAGAGAGGGGATTGGGGGATGCAGTAACTGGGTGTCACATGAAACTAATGAATCATTGAACACTGCATGAGAAACTGACGATGTACTATATGCTGGCTCACTGGACATAATAATAATAATAATAATAATAAAAATCTCAACACTTGTCATAAATAAATTTACCAAAATATTCTGAAGTTTTTGAGAAAAATGTTACTTTCACTAGTCAGATGGCATGGAATGCCACTATTAATTTATAATACTATTACATTATTTCCCAAACTGCATTTGAGGACTTGTTTTCGTTAATAAAACTTAATGTATTCTCAGTATACATATTTTCATTTTCTTTATTGTTGTCTATGTTGCAAATTTATGTTAAATATGGACAGACATGTCCTACAGTATTTTAGGTCTTCATTAATAGACACATTTATTTATATTAAACCAATAATTCAATAGAAGAATAATTTCTTCTACTACTGTCTACCCTGAAAAACATTTTCATTTTTTCATAGTTTTCATACTATACATATATATATATGTGTGTGTGTTTGTGTGTGTGTGTGTATGATATGCACTTACAGATAAACACATATATGGAGCTTATGTGTTACTCCTAAGAAATTATCTGCAACGTCATTAATGATAAAATATGCTTTAAATCAAGGAATCACTTCTTATAATTTCTTTAACAGTACTGGGTGTTTAGTATGTGAACAAATGACATCAGGGAAGATGACATTGATGTTTTATTACAATTACCTAGCATATAATGCCCATCGCACAATGAGTAATTAACAGCAAATGAGTGGTGGTTTGGGATTTTCTTGCCAAAACTTTAAACGTGCCCCTTGTCGCAGGGAACAGTATGAAGTCATTACCATAAATTCAGCTGCAGTGGTGTATGTTCACAATTAACAGCTTGTGTCATCTTATCTTATTCTTTCACAATAAAGTACTTACTTATATAATTTATATTCACATAATACTTATTAGCTCCATCTGTGTGCCATTTTATTTAATACTAAGAAACAACTATGGGATCATTTAATAAATTAAAAAATCATGCATTAAATCCTTGGAGATAAATGGTGTGAGTGCATGAAATAACCATAGGTTAATTTCTGGCAACCCACCAGTAATCCTATCAAGATGTCAAATAATCCTTTCAAGTATTACAGAATGATTTAGTAATGTTAGCTGAGAAGATAGTAGAAGATATTTCATATGAAGATGGTAGTGATGGAAAGAAAGAATGAGGAGAAGGAAGAGTTAGAGGAGGGAATAATCTAACCCTGTGCAAGTGAGAGAAAATAAACAACTAACCATGCAAAAGGCTAATTAACAGAGCAGGGAGAGATGACATGTTTGAGCCATTTGGATCATTTCATATTGTGCAGTTTAAAATGAATTACAAAATTCATAAATAAAATTAATTGCAATTACTGAGATTCTGGACTAGAAAAGTAATGATTGATTTTTATTGTTTGATCGATGGATTGATTAAGAGATTCTAATGACAGGAAGGTATGACATGGGATCGTGCGAAGAGAGAAAGGAGGCTAGCTGTTTAGCTAGGAGGCTTTATCTGTAATTTAAATATGAAATAATGACGACCTGAAACAGAGAGATGTTTGGGAATGGCAGAAGAAGGAATACACACAAAGTGTACAACAAACCGAGATTTAGAACTTGATGATGTGGAAAACAAATTGAGTGAATGGTGTTGTAATTCTGTGGGAATAACAAAGTAGATACCAGGTGTTTACCTTCCTGAGGCTCCACAGGCAAGATTCTCCCATTCCTTTTAACCTGAAGAAGGGCTTCATCTCTCCCTGCAGTTAATTCTGCTTAACTATTTGAATAGGCAAAATGGTTTAGATGGTTTAGTGTGATGATCACTCACAGAAAGCTACCAGTTCTCTTCATGGAGGAGCAAAAATTTTAACAGGATCTGTCCCTGAGGACAGTTCAGAAGTGCTTAATATCTGCTCCCCACGTGAACTCTGAGAAAGTTTTGTTATGTGTCTAACTATAGGGGGGGAAACACAATTCTTCTCCAGTCACCGGGTAAACTAAAGGAAAAGGAAAATGTTAAACTTCAGTGCAGAGAAAAGGGAAGTGGAAGCTGAATTCATAAAACAACCATCAAAAAACTTGGTGGTGTATTTGCCTCTGCTACAGAAGGCATGTTCACATGGTCCTGCTGCTTCACATGAGAGGAATAAATGGCTTGGCATCCCAATGTTTGCTATGAGTTGACTCCTACACAGCCAGCTGACACTGGTCAGCTCTGCATTTCTTTAAATGTTTTCTTGCTAAGGTGATTTTTTACTGCTTCTTGTTTCCAAGATACCAAGAGCTGAATGTATTACAATTTTCTACCCTTAAATGTCAAAACAAAATAAACAAACAAAAACACCCAGTGGCTGTCCCCAGAATGCACTTCGCTGACCTATCTTTAAATTTGTGTGTGTGTGAGAGAGAGAGAGACCAGTGGTCTAAAACCCATGTTTTGGTTCATTAAAAACATTTAAAAAATTCCACAATTTTCTGTGTTTAGGGTTAATGTTTAAGCCTCATAGCTGCTCTGCTGAGAAAAATCCTTCTGCCTTTTCCTAAAATTTCTGAATATTTATGTGTTCTCCAAAATCCAGTCAGCCTTTCCTTTTATATAACCCTAGTTTCTCTTGCAAATTAACTTGCAACATCCAAGTGCTTTAGTAGATTTGACCAAGTTGTAGATTTTGATAACATCACCTGTAAAGAAAAATTTATTGTCTCATTGCATTGATCTGTTTTGGAAAAATGTGGTATTTCTAAGATATGTGTCTGTATATCAAATGTATGTTTCAACTAAATTGTTCTTATTTTCATTTGTGCTATTGACACATTTTTAAAAAATTTTACAAGTAAAACAAAGTGTAAAATGCTCATAAAGAACATAAGTCATCTTGAAGTCTGTTAGATAAACTAGGAAAACACTTTGAATTCAAGTATTAATCCATAAAAGTTTTGATTTTTGATTAACATTGATGAAACTACCTGATTAAAATTATGGTACAATACGTAATGACATTGTTTCTAAGTCATTTAAAGTACAAGGGAGTATTTCATGTCCTTATTCAACTAATCTTTGGCTCTGAGAACAAATCCCACTTTGCTAAAATGCTGTGGAGGTAGTTCTTGATTACTTTCATTTTCAAAACTTCAGGGCATTATCAGAAGGAGAACATTCTGTCTTTGGCCTGTAAAGCCTGTACTGTGGTGAAAAGAGGACATAATTTGGAGTGAGACAGTTCTTAAGCAAATTCTTGCTGGGCTTCCCACTAGGTGTTTTACATTGGGGAGGCCACTTAATCTCTTTCTGTATTGTCTGCTACAAAAAAAAAGGGGATAAAACCACTACTACTACAAAGAGTAAGTGAGATAACGAATGCAAACCCCCTGGCATTTAGAAGGAAAACTGGTAAATATTTAAAAACAAGAACAAAAAACTATTCTACATATTCTTACTAGGTAAAAATTAAATAATATCATGCAATTTCATTTTAAAAGCCGTGTATTAGCCATAATTGGGAACCCTTAGCCTCTTTCTTTTTTTTTTTTTAAGATTTTATTTATTTATTTGACAGAGATCACAAGTAGGCAGAGAGGCAGGCAGAGAGAGAGAAAGGGAAGCAGGCTCCCTGCCGAGCAAAGAGTCCGATGAGGGGCTCAATCCCAGGACTCTGGGATCATGACCTGAGCCGGAGGCAGAGGCTTTAACCCACTGAGCCACCCAGGAGCCCCACTACAATTTCATTTTAGATGTGATTTTAGTCAGTTTCAGATTTTCTGCTGTTAGTGCTAATAAGTTTTAGACTTTCTATTCTTATCTTTTTGTTTATTTATTTATTTTTTAAGACTTTGTTTATTTGAGAGAGAGAGGGCGTGAGCATCCTGGGAGTTGGAGCCTGGGAGGGAAGGGGCAGGAGGAGAGGGAAAAACAGACTCCCTGCTGAGCAGGGAGCCCCACCCCAGGCGATTCCCAGGACATGGAGCAGAAGAAAGCCACTCACTGGACTGAGTCACCCAGGAGCCCCTGGACTTTTTCTTATTCAAAATTTTGGTTATCCATATCAAGAATCATTTAGGTCTTTGTTCTTCCTTTCTCTCTGTCAGGATGTCTGCTTTTCATTTCAGTGCTAACTTGAATCAGTACAGAAGTATTTATTTTTTTAAAAATACTCAAGTCACTCTTACCTTGTACTCCTTATGAATTTGCTAAAATGAATTACATTAGGGGCACCTGGGTGGCTCAGTGGGTTAAAGCCTCTGCCTTCAGCTCAGGTCATGATCCCAGGGTTCTGGGATCAAGCCCTGCATTGGGCTCTCTGCTCAGTGGGGGGCCTGCTTCCTCCTCTCTCTCTGCCTGCTTCTCTGCCTACTTGTGATCTCTGTCTGTCAAATAAATAAATAAAATCTTAAAAAAAAATGAATTACATTAGTTAACTTTCTGTAATATAAGTGGTTAACAGCTAATTTATATACACATTTAATTATTAATTTTCTCACTAGGAATGAAGACAATTGCACATCTCTCTATTGAATTTTGTGTGATTTGTAACAATTTAATATCTTTCATGAATTATTAAATTCATGCTTTATTACCACTCTGCAGCTTTTGAAAACAAATTTGGCCTAGGGACAATAAAAGAGAAAGAAAGGCATAAATGAGGAAAACAGTACAGTACAATGGGAGAGAAAAGGTGAATTAGGAACAAAAGGATGGAAAGGCTCCCCTCAAAAGCTTTAAAATATATTAATGTAATTATACTATAATATAATATAATATTTTATATATAATCTGGAAAGAGAAGAGAGAAAGGCATACAGGATTCAGAGAAAAAATGGAAACAGAAGATACTACAGTAGGGGAAAATATTTATTAAACAAAATAATAATAATGGCCAGAAATTAATGAGAAATTATTACGAGCTAACTAATCTAAGAGCTTTAAATACAATATTTTAACTGTCAAGTAATATTAAGAGGTAGGGATTATAATTATCTTTTTTTTTTTTCACAGACAGTAAAAGTGATATTTGAAGAGATTAATTGGCTCCCTAAGGATCACAGAGTTTATAAGAAATTATGGCAATTATATTATCGAGATTTTGTCCTTACAGCCACATGCCATAGTTATGTATTATTACACAACAAGTCACTCTAAAACATTGGCTTAAAATACAACAGTCATTTACTTTCCTCAGGAATCTGAAAGTTGGGTGGGGACCAACAAGAATGGTAAATCTCTGATGTTTGCAGCTTCACATAGGATTTTTCAACTGTTGTAGATAATCCTTCTAAGATGTCTCATTCACATAGTTTACAAATTGGTGCTGGTTGTTTATTAAAACTTCAGCAGATGCTGATGGCTGGGAGGGAGAACTCTTAAATCTCTTCTGGGAGGAGTGTCAGGACGTGAACTTCATGAAAGATAAGGAAAAGGGGTACAATCACTTAGTTGATCTCAGTGGACTATGAAAATTGTTAGAATTGAGGAAATGGGATGCTCTGGAAGGCTATTCAGTGGTGGTTGAGAGCAGGGTGTCGAGATTCTGAGATTCTGGAGGAGACATAGAATCGATGATGAAAATGACTGGGTGAAGACCAGTGAATGATTGTGGTAGAGTAGAGATCACTGGAGGGCGTGAGTTCAAGAGCTAGAAGAGTCATCTTTTTGGATATTGAAATCTGCAAGAAAATAATAGGAGTAGTTGTGGACACAGTGACAGTGAGCATGCAGGTGAGAACTTCAAAGGAACAAAGAAAACTAATTTGCATGGGTAGGAGAGGTAGTGGGGTCACCTGGGATCAAGAGTGGTAGTTAATGTGTAGTTAAGACATCAAAGCTGGGTATTTTAGGAGAAAGAGCAGAAGAATAGATTGTAAGCAACAATATAAATAAGAATCAAACTAGTTGTAAGTCCAAAATTATACTTTCTTATAATATATATGTTTGTGTGTGTGTGTGTGTGTGTGTGTGTGTGTGTGTGTGTGTAAACATACTTTTTTTAAACTCTAGGCATAAATAAGACTAAACACACACAAAAATTCCCAATAGGATAATTAAATGAGTATAGAGAGCAAAACTCTGATATTCATCAACTTCTCTATTTTATAGTTCAGGAAATTTTAATTACAAAAATCATAGACGACAATGACATCCCCAATGATATCACTTCTCCTTAATAATTTGCTGATCTGTTCTCCATTAATGAGATTGTTTTAGTCAATATTGTGTTTCCAGGTAGCAATGTGCAGCTTTGTGCTTTGTGCTTCTTTCTCTTCTTTTCTCCTCTTTTGTGACTAGCTTGATAAAATTGTAATTTTTATGTGCTTTGCTGAAGGTTAAAATGCCCAGGAAACACACATTTTTCAAACTAGCTGGTTTCCTGTCTTGAGTGAAGCTAAAATGGAAGTGGTGTCCCAGTGAGAGAAACCTGAAGGTAAATTCCTCACTTCCTACACACAGGGTGCATTCAGTAGAGCTGATTTAATAGAAGGTATCAGGTTATAGCTCAGAGAGTACTTTCCATTTCTCTGGAGAAAATAAAAAGAAATGAATTTTAAGTTGTTTATGAAGGATTTATAGACTTAATATTTGAGCCTTGTGACACAAGATAATGATTTATGGAGCAAGTGGTAAAATTTTCATTTTTGTGTAGGCATAATGAGATTACAGGTTCCTAACTATTGGTAACATCCCTGCAGAGACACTCAGAGTCTGTCTATAGGACATCTGTCCTAGCACTACTTCAATCCAAAAGGCTTGCCCAGTACCGGCACAAATATCCCTGAGCAGCCTTTTGAAATGAAACACAGAATATTATTATTTGCACACTGCCCAAAGCTTTGTCAGTAGGAATCTGAGGAAAAAGTGGAAATAGAGATTTCCAAAAAACAGAAGATAGAAATTAAAGTAGATATAAGCGTGAGGGAAAGGGTTGACATTTTCCTAAGAATAAATCAAATGGAGTTAAAAATCATCAGTTTGCTCAGTGCTAGCCTGATGAGGTATTTGGCCAATGTCTGAACAATAATGAAGAGTATGGATGCATTTAAAATAATTAATTTTGTCAAATTTTGGCACTAGCAGATTCTATTGCTAATGGCTAATATTTTTGAGGGCTGACTGTATGGCAGAAGTGCCAAGCATTTTATTTATTTATTTTTTAAAAAGACTTTATTTATTTTGAGAGAGAGATAGAGAGATAGAGAGGAAGAGACTCCACACTGAGTGCAGAGACTGACGCAAGGTTTGATCCTAACACCTGAGATCATGACCGGAGCAGAAATCCAGAGTCAGATATTTAACTGACTGAGCCACCCAGGCCCCCCTGTGCTAAGCATTTTATAGACAGTGTTTATAAATCTTATAACAACCCAAAGGAGTGGGCATCATTGGGTGTTTTGAAACTTTGAAAAGAAAAATACAAAATCATCAAAATGAGGTTCTATTTTCAAAATGTATCACATCTATGTTCTAAAAAAATATGGTAATTTTCAAAAAGAGCAACAGGTTATTAAAGACTATTGTAATCATAAGTTGTTATTTCTTTTAAAATGGTACCTGCTATATTATCTTTAAGACTAATGCAAGAGAGCCCAGTCAAAGCTAATTAAAAATATGTAATTTATTATAATAAGGGTAACATTAATTCTATTTTTGGCAAAAAGAAAATATCTAGCTAGTTTGAGATATAATTAACATTAAACATTTATAAAGCATATAGCTATAATTTTTGTATATATATTTTGTATATGTATTATATATGTATATAATTTTTGATTTATGTATTAAAAAGGAAAATTCATTAGTTTGGAAAAATCAAACAAGGTATGGAGTCAATGACCAAAGCTTCAATATTATTGTATTTTTACTCTTCTGATTATCCCTTTTTTTTAAATTAACATATAATGTGTTATTTGTTTCAGGGGTACAGGTCTGTGAATCATCAGTCTTACACAATTCACAGCACTCACCATAGCACATACCCTCCCCAATGTCCATAACCCAGCCACTCTATCCCTCCTCTCCCCCCACCCCCAGCAACCTTCAGTTTGTTTCCTGAGATTGAGTCTTATGGTTTTTCTCCCTCCTCAGTCCCACCTTCTTTCATTTTTCCTTCCCTTCCTCCCACAAACCCTCCGCCTTGCCTCTCAGATTCCTCATATCTTCTGATTATCTCCTATGGAACAGAATTAGTCAATAATAGATATATTTAACTTCAAAAATTTTTTAAAGTCGGTTCTTTTTTTTTCTTTTTTCTAATTTTCTCTAAAAAATAGTCATCCCAATGTGTAGTAATTTTTTTTTTGAGTAAAATGATATATAAAAAAGGGCTTTTTGGGAAATAGGTTTCAACAAAAACAACTAGAAATATCTATCAATAAGATTATATTGTATTTGTATTCTAGAAAAGGATCTTATTAATGATAAGGACTAAATTTTTTTTAAAAAGCTATACAGATTTGATAGATATAAAAGAATAAATTAGTCATTCATAATGACTTTTGGAGATGGGGTGTGAATTTAAAACCTGTGAGGATAATAAAAGGTATTACATGAGACTTTGGTAACCTGGAATCTAATAATCAAAATTCCCAATGATATTTTCTTTTAATATTCTTTAAAGAAGAGTCAATTCAAATAGATATGCCAAAAAAAAAAGATTTTAGAAATAAACTCACCAAACACAAAATTAATAATTATAAGATAGTTGTTTTCCTCTTCTATAGCACGTTTAAAGAAAAACAATCTGCAGCAAATGATATATTGACATGTTTTCAAAACAGTGTGGATTTCAGATTTGAGATCTGTTCCCCAGACACCCCAGAACCCAAAATATAGCTCTTGCTCGCTAGGAAAATCAATTATACTGAAGATCCTATCATTTGTACATTATATCTGGATTTCCTGAATTATTCTATGAATGCTTGCAAAAAAGATTTTAAGCTTCAGTTTTCTCTATATTTACAAATATTTAACATACATATATAAAGACATGACTATAAGACTGTATAGATAGCACTGGTATGCAATATGCTGTATGGCTTCCGTGAATGTCAGTGGAGAAGGCTCCTTATGGCACAGATCTGCTCATTCCCACAGTTTTACTTCATGTTGGCAGTAGATTAGTCAGAGTCTCAGGGTTTGTCCAATCAGCTGTCATTAAGTCCAGCACACAAAGCCAGTGATGAATTCATTACCTAAACCCAACAGACTATTTGAGATGCTACAGATATTCTTCTTAGCTCAAACATCTGTTGCTCAAGACAGAGAGAAAGTTCTACACTTTACCACACCTGTGTTACTGCTACATTTATTTCATGGGAAGCTGAATTAACCCGCTGAATTTTGATATAGGCCTACGTATAGAGGTCACCAATTACAGCATAATAATAATGAAATAGTAATCATTTATTCATAAGCTAGTAAAAAAGAAATAATTATGTATTAACAAGAGTTCCAAGAGAAAAGCACTTTATTCAACTTCCATTTGCCATGGCAAGTAACAGGATATGTTTTATTAACTGGTTTGTACTGAGTAATTTTGGAATATTATACCCATAATAGTTCTAAAGAATATCTAACACATTGGGGTGTCACATAGGCTCCCAGCAGCATTGATCAGGTCTTTGAAGGACTTGGTGGGAAGGAAACCTTAATTTGCTTAAAAATACTTTATTTAAAGATAATGAAAAGGCAAATTTCATTCTGGTTCCTGCCAAATAACAAAAATTCTAAATTAATAGTGTTTGAATAAAGGCATTTTATTATTTCAAAGAATATATTTTCCTAATGTCCTCCATTCATAATAATGGTATGTATGTGACAAATGTGTCACATTATGTTTTTAACCCAGAATACAATTTTGATACCTGAGTGTATCAAACTGAGTAACAATTTCCAGTTGAGGTATGCTCTCAGTAGAGAAGAAAAATGGCTTAGAATCTTCTCTGGCTGGGTTGATTTAAAAAAATAAAAGGTAATGTCAGGTGCACAGTTATCTATTGATGTGTAACAAATGACCCCAAAACTTAGCAGCTTAAAGTAATAAGCATTTATTATCTCATATAATACTGAGAATCAGGGAGTAGCTTAGCTGGGTGCCTAGGGCTCAGACTCTCTCATGAGTGGGTCAGTCTGGAAATAAGACAGGGATTCATCAGTTGAAGAGAAGGAGGCTCCCCCTTTCAGCTACTCCACTGTCTCTTGACAGGAGACCTGAATGCCTTTCCACAGGGCAGCTCTATGGCAACTGGCTCCCTGCCTCCCCTGACCCAAGTGATCCCACAAAGATGGGGAGTGGGGAGGAAGAGAGGGAGAACCCAAGATAGAAGGTGTACTGCTACCATATTTTATTGGTAACAGAATAATTCTGGTATAATGTGAGAGGAGATCACATAGGATCTCATACCAGGAGGCAAGATTATCAGCCGCTGGCGGGCTACTACACTAGATGAACAAGTAACATGGTGACACATCCAATTTTGATCACCTAGAAGATGTGCCAGGCTGGGGTTAAACTGGAAGGAAGAATTAAGTGAGATGCAATGGGCTGCGTTGTTTCTCCTTGCCCCCACCCAAATTCAGATACTGAAGCCCCAACTTCCAAAGTGATTATATTTGGAGATGGAGCCTTTAGGGGGAAATTAGGTTTAGACGAGGTCACAAGGGTGGGACCCTCATGATGGGATTAGTCATGAGAAGTCTGGTAAGAAGAGACCAGAGTGCCTGCTCTCCACCAAGTGATAACATAGTGAGAAAATAACCTTCTGCAAGCCAGGGAGAGAGCCCTCACCAGCAACCAAATTGACTGACACCTTGATCTTGGACTCCCTACCTTTCAGAACTGTGAGAAATAAATATCTGTTGTTTAAGCCACCCAATCTGTGGTAATGTTCTATGGCAGCCTGAGCTAGGACACTAGATAATAAAGTCCCAGATGTTGAGACACAATGGTCAAGTCACTGAAGAGCTTTGGAGGCTTGGATTTAGACAAACCTGAGTTCAGTCTCAGCTCTGTCATAGGCAGTGGCGACATTAGCAACTCGGAGCTCTATTTCCCCAACTCTAAAATTGGGATTAGCAATTTAGAGTTGGTGAAGATTAAATGAGCCGATGTGTGCATTAGAGTTCCTTACAGATAGTAAGCGCTATTACTAAGTAAAGGACTAAGTAGAAAGAGGCATACTCCCTTTAATTTGGCATACAACAGTGTCTAATATATTTCTTCCAGCCCCACCTACAGGAAGAACATGCATTTAAATCACGTCTCTCTTCATAGCAACCACTGAAAATAATTATGCACAGCTATTAAATGTCTAATATGACAGCAATTGCAGGAAAGAATTCTGTAATGTTCTAAATACTCCTCAGGTTCCATGAACATCTTTTATCAAAAAGTTTGTTAACTCTTCAGCAGAACTGGAAGATAGCTTTCAACTGATAATCAAGTTTTAGATAAGAAAAACACATCATCAGGGAAATGTCACAGGCCAAATGATACATCAGTCATCAAATTAAGTACATAGAGTGATTTAATATTTTCTAATAAATGTTTTCTCCTACAAAAAGAAAAAACTGATGTTAAGTTAAAATGGGAAATCTTTTAAAGATGTGATCTTTTGCTTTCCTAGAAGAAAATGAATCAAATTCAAATACCCCCCCCCCGCCCCCGGTATTTAAAAAGTTTTGTTTTGGGGGGCACCTGGGTGGCTCAGTGGGTTAAGCCTCTGCCTTCAGCTCAGGTCATGATCCCAGGGTCCTGGGATCGAGCCCCACATCAGGCTCTCTGCTCAGTGGGGAGCCTGCTTCCCCCTCTCTCTCTCTCTGCCTGCCTCTTTGCCTACTTGTGATCTCTCTCTCTCTGTCAAATAAATGAATAAAATCTTAAAAAAAAAAAGAGAGATTAAAGGAAAGGTAAAAAGAAAAATCAAATATTAATATTTGATGTCATTATATATATTGACAAAGAATCAGCATCAATTTGAGATAGATGTTGAGAATCTTTCAAATAGTTAAGGCAGGGACATAAATCACAGAGCTCAAGTATCACTAAAGGTCCGAGTCTGCCAGAAATCAAATATTGGTTTTGGTTTCTCTTCACTGAACATGATACTTGAGGAAATCAAGCTTACCCTCAATTATTTCTTTTATAGTAACAAGTTCAGATAAAATGTAGAACTCCCAGGACAGGATAATAGTAGGTACAACAGTGCTTGGCACAGAGAAGATAATCCGTAAATATTTGTTGACTGAGGAACATAAAGAAAGAATGAATCTAACTAAATTCTCTCACTTTAGAGTCCCAGGAAGTCTGCTTAATATTTATATCTAAATTAATTTTTTAGCCATTCTCCCTATAAGACCAGATAAAGTTAGGGCCCCTCTTCTACCCACAATGTTAGCGAATATGTCACGTATGTTTTCCAATCTGTCTGGCCTATTTTTGTAGGCCACTGTGACTCCTTGATCTCCCCAGGTGGCAGAGGACAGCTGCCCCATCGCCAGACCAAACTTGCTTGCCGCTGTGCATTGCTCTGTCTGCTGCCTGGAGCTTCCATTATACACAGTCTACCTCTGGGCTACTCTGGACTCCCATGCTTGCCCCAAACTACTTGCTCGTCAACCAACTTAGACATGCGTTCACATCCCTGCACCTCAGTGCCTGGTGATGTAGGTGTGTCTGTGAAGTGGGAATATAGGACCCTCTGCTCTGTGTTCTGCCCTGGTGGGGTTGTCATAGCACAGGCAACTGGGTCTCATGTAGCCCTCCATTTTGGAAAGAATAAACGCCCAAATCTTCCCATTACCTACAAGACTCTGTGATTTGAATGGCCCCGGATATCTTTCCAACTTCATTTTTGTACTCCATTCTCTCTACTCCAGCCGTACCAATCAGCTTTGCATGCACTGTCCTTTCCTCCTGGACTACTGGCCTCCCAGATATTTGTGTAACTCATTCTTTCATTCCCTTGAGTTCTCTGCCTGAATGTCATCTTTTCAGAGATGCATCTAAGAACTGTTCCATCCTAAATAGATCTGCTTGACACAGGTCACTGCATTCTCTTCTCTTGCTTTTGATTTCTTAATACGATTTGAACTACTTGGCATTATCTTTCAATGTGCTTTATTTTGTTTATTTTCTGTTTTCTGGGGAAAAATAGATCATCATGAGGGCAATACTTTGTTTCATTATTAGTATTTTCCCACTAGATCACTGGGTATAAAAATAAACAAACAGATAGGTGGCGTAGATAAATAGGTGATAGATTAATGCTAATAAAACATCCTAATCTCATTCAAATAAGTGGGTGCAAATTGATCCTGTCCATATTAGGGAGGAAGTATTATACCTAATTGCATATACAATACTTTCCCAAATCTTTTTCCGTCCAGCCTGAGTTTTACATTGCTGAAAACTGCCTTAAAACAGTCTTTTACATACTTAAAACTGAAGACGATTTCTCTTGTGATAAATTTAAGATGCTGGATATATCTTTTTCTTTTATCACTGACATAAAGGGTGATACCATATACCTAAAAATTAAGCTCTTCTTTATCTGGAATACTTAGAATCAAAAGCTTGAATTCCAGGGGCGCCTGGGTGGCTCTGTCAGTTAAGTGGCTGACCTCGGCTCAGGTTATGATTCCAGGGTCCTGGGATCAAGTCCCACCTCTGGCTTCTTGCTCAGCAGGGAGACTGCTTCTCCCTCTATGTGCTGCTCCCCCCACTTGTGCTCTCTCCCTTTCTGACAAATAAAATATTTAAAAATAAATAAATAAATAAATATTAACTTTAAAAAAAAAAAAAAAGCTTGAATTCCAGCTCCCTGGAATCATGTGACTGTCTATTACGGCTAGGGCTGCTGTGAAATTCTAGATCTGGATTTATTAATTAACAATCACACATCAGATACTTCTCAACAATAGGCAACATGGGAAGTGGAGAGGATAAGGGAATATTCATTCTGAGAAAACCCTTCTCAATGGAGTCTGTTTGAATTTTGGCTGTTTTTCAGTAACATCATAACTGCTAATGCATTATTTTTTTCCTTGTAATGACAAAAAATTCTCATGGATCATATTAAATACCTTGTCTGTCTTATCTTTTTCTTCTATTTATGAATTTTATCTAGCCGATTTCTTTCGGTCATAGCTGGCTGATAATTTATCATATTACTGAAACAAATGATTAAACCGATTAGATTCATGGGAAAAAAATCAAAATTAATGGTACCAGTCCGATAAGTACAGGATGAACCACTAATGTGAACAAAGTCCCTCTCTCCCATGTTTCCCATGTGCACTTAATGGTAACTGACTTTTCCCCTTTTGTAACTGGAAGAGAAAGGAAGAATTCTGCTAGGGTCTGAGTCTGAAGGAAGAGACTGATGTATACAGTGGCAAAGCATATAATCCTGGTGTTACCATATGAACTGCTTGATAACTTGAGAACTTGAAAGCTGATGGTCTGTCGGCTTGAAATCAGGCTTGCTGGTGGTTTTTCTTTCTCCCCTTTGGAACGCATACCATTTTTCAAAAAATAATCATTATGTAAAATGATATATAAATATATAATTAAATATTATGTTTCTATATCTACAAAATTATGGCATTTTCTCTTAAAATCTGAATATCTAGCTTTCCTTGACAACTCTGGGCATCATTAGGCATACATTTCCACATGAGAATTACCAGCTCATATTGAGATGAGGCTGTGTCCCTTATATAGAATAAGTCCAATCTAGTTCACCAGAAGCAAGAGGCTGTTCTTTGTCTTACACTTGGTCAAATTCATACATCGATATCACTAGATTGGCTCTTGTAGGCATGTAAGTTTTCTACCCATTTTGAAGTCAGTTTGGTCAGGTCAGACAATGTTTGGGTAATGTCCTTTAATGGAGTCGATGGCATTTTCTTATTTATTTATTTTTCCAAGCTAGTTTAACCTGATAGCCTCAGGTTCTCATGTGTTTATTAAAGAATTTTTTTTTATATACAGCAAAATTTACACATTAAACAGTTTTTTTAGAGAACAAAATTTCCTCATTGTTCTGGTTGACTTAGTTAACCCTTTTAAGTAACTGGGAACTATTTTCAAAAGTTGGCAACATTATTTTTTTTTCCTGTCATATGAAATTGAATATTATGAACTGTATTAAGTTACTATTTAATAATTGAGATTTTTAGGGTCTGCCATTGTATATTCAACTGCAGTAAGCTACAAAGAGGCATAAACTAGGGCACTGGATTGATCTGAATCTGCATTAATCCATAGTCAAGAATTATTTTTGAGAATAGATTTCGGATACTTTTCCCATTCCTCTTGCCATTGAATTATTCTGCACCGAATTATTGGGAAATAAGTGGGAAAAAATGAGCTATTTGAAGGCTTTGAATAACTATGTTTTATTAATATTAATGAGATGTGTTTCAGGCATTTGGTTGATTGGTTGTTTATTTCATTTAGATTTAACACTTTCCTCCAAGGTTTGCTCTGGATTGTCTAATGAAATGTAATTTCACAAATGAAAGATTCATAGAGAGAGAGAATGAGTTAAACTTATGATCTATTATCTCTCTCTTTTTATAAGATTTATTTATTTTAGAGAAAGAAAGAGTGAGAGAAAGAGTGCGAGCAGGTGGAGGGGCAGAAGGAGAGGGAGAGAGAGAGATCCTCAAGCAGACTCCCTGCTGAGCGTGGGGTTCTATGAAGGGCATGATCTCATGACCCTGAGCTGAAATCAAGAGTTGGCTGCTTAATGAATGGGAACTGCCCAGGAGCCCCATTCTATTATCTCTTTTATCTTTAAATAAAAAGGTTCACATTTTTTTTTTTTTTGAAGCTATAGTTTCGATTTTCTGTAATTTGGCTGCAATGAAAAAAACAGTAGGATCATCACAATTATATTAGGGATGCCATTATTTTTGGTGAAGTCATTTGTGAAATATACAACTTCTCTCTTTCTGCAAGTTAAATAATAAGTCAATCTTTTTCTCTGTGATCCAAATGGAAACTGGCAAATGACTAATCTAGAAGGGTATTTTTGTTACAATTTAAAATATTTTCTTCTTACTACTAATAAAGAAAAACAGAATAAATATTTATAAGATAAGATGTTCATAGTCAGTGGAAGGAGAGCCACATTACTTCTGAGTTTCTCAATCAAGGCGTGTTCATTAATGATCTGTCATAATGAGTGATACAAATTTCTGAACTAAATTCAGCTACACAATAAGAGATGTATTATAAAGAAAAACAATTTGAAAAGCAAAGAGCCTCTGTTTCTTGTTTACATAATTGAAAAATAATAAAAATATTTTTTATTCAATTTGGCATAATTCCTTTCCTGTTACACTCTTGGTAGATTTTTAAATTATGTAGGTGTGCTGAATGCTTTCTTAACACCTAAGTACTCTGTTAAATAGTCAAGTGAATTGAGAAAGATAGTTACTGAAAAATAAATTATTGATGTGTCACAATGTCCTTAATTTATCTTACATCCAAATGAATTTATAAATGGATCTAAATTAGTTTTAAAAAGCACCATTTCAGGAATAAAAGTAGATAACCAGTGAGCACTTACATTTCAAAGAGATAATTAGATATCTTCTGGTCAGAAAGAAAATTGCCTATAGAATTAAAAGATCTTAGAATTTGATGCCCACAATTAAAATTTTTTTTTCTTATAAAACACTTAGAACTTTCTGTTTCACGAACATGGGCAGAATCTTAATTATTGACATATTGAAACAACAGTCCCCAAAATGCAATATATTTTTTACATCCTTTTTTGAGTCATGTTTGATTCTTATACTTGTCCTTTTTCTTTTTTCTTCTCATCTTATCGTAAGACTTTGTCTTAAAAATTCCCTCTATTAGACTCAATTTATCCTCCTATCTAATAAGATCTTGAATATGAATCTATAACCCAACATATTAACCATTTTTTTTGCTTTGTGTTAGCCACATCTTTGATGGCTTCCATCAGGTAATTATCAATATGCCGAAAAGACCTCAGGTAATACTAATATGTTGAAAAACATCATATTCTAAAGCCATTCACTGAACATCTTCTATGTTGATATCAATTAATGTGCATTTTGGGATGTGGGAGCAGAAAGCAATCAGTTATTAACCCACTCAACTCTATTTTCTGTTAGTTTAAATATTTCATAATAAAATATCATTAAGAACCTTGCAGAAAGCATTATATGAAGTACATGTACAATCTAATGTTCCTCTCAAAAAGGAAACAGTGGACTTGTATATGTACTTAGCAAGGCTTTCAACAAATTTTCAAGAAGTCTTTTTTCTCCCATGATATCTTCTATATAAAGATTTTATATTTATTTCTTTGAGAGAAAGAGAGTGCACACATGATTAGGGGGAAGAGACAGAGAGAGGGGGAGAGGGAGAAGCAGACTCCCTGCTCAGCACAGAGTCCCACGTAGGGCTCAACCCCAGGATCCTGGGATCATGACCTGAGCTGAAGGCAACAGCTTAACCAACTGAGCCACCCAGGCACCCACATGGTATCTTCCATATAAAAGAAGAAGAAAAGATAAAACAGGCTGATCTGTTATGACTTGCTTTCATTAAACCAGAGGTTGCATGACAAGAACAATACCTTTTCTTAATGCTCACAAATAATTTCTTTTCTAACTTGGTGCAGAGGCTTACTTGGAATTGACATCAAAGAAATCAGGTTGCAATCTGCAGCATCTTTCTTCAGTTTCCCATTGTAAATTCAAACATTATTTACATATAGCATGGACAACCAGTTCTTCCACCATTCTCCTGGTTTATGAAACACCCTATGTAATCAACCAGTCTACCATACCTTCTTCAAGATGTTACCATTTTAGCTGCAATGAGCATGGGCCAGGAAACAGAGCTCATTTAGAGTACGAAAGTATTGACTTTGAGTTCAATTTCCCTAGAGTTTATTCCAGTCTAGTCAGTTTAAAATATTCCAACCTTCACAGAAGACATTATTAAGTAAGACTGAAAATACTCTACTCACAATCTGTCATTTCTTATCAGGCCATGGACCCCAAATGAAGGGGTTATTCACTCCCTGTTCTTCGTTCCAACTATTACTAAATGCCATTAATGATTCTTTCATTCTCAATGTTATACACAGCTACTCTAATGGATTCAAACTATGTATCTAGTATCTGTAGGAAGTAGGAAAATTAAGTTATATACAAATTCTTTTGATTTCTTCAGCCTGGCTTATGTATCATAAACTTTTTCTTTCCAAGCCTTTTAATATTTCTAAGTATATGGTATATCTGCTTCTATCTCAAGCTAGATCAAATGAACTTTTAAATGGGAGAATTATGTACAAATTTGTAGACAAGAAAAATCAATAATAGTTTATGTGAACTAAGCTCAGAAATCTAATAAGAACTGTTCTATGTATTTGACATGTATAAGCTCTTCCACTTACTTCAAAACTTTTTAGAATTATCTCTACATTACAGATGAAGAAACTAAGGCACAGATAGGTTAAGTCACTTATCCAAGGTCACAGAGCTATTAAGTGTGAGAGGAAGAGATGATCTAAGCAATCTGGTTCCAGAGCTTGACCATGCTTAACACTTTATAATACTGTTACTCATGTTTAGTTTAAGATTACTTGCATGCGTCCTTTCAGATTTTTAACCTTTAACCCTAACAAACAAATTCAATTTGGCTTATGTTCACTTTTGTTATTTCTTCTATACTTCAGGAAATAATTTTGTGAATTAGGCATGACAGTCAAGATTTCATCAGTATTCAGATTTAGGGAATGTAAGTATTCAATCTCCATCACAGATAATGTTTTCCCAGTGCTGTGATGTGCCATGAATCCTCCCACATTTAATTAGTTTAGCACCTTTTAGTATGCCCGTCTATAATATCACTTTATTAATGTTTTCTTTTTACTACTTATTTTATCTCCTGCAATGTGCTAGGCTTCTAATAGATGTGCATTTAGTTGACACACGGTCTCCTCCAATTAGGCCAAGTTCTTTCAAAAAGCCATAATTCTACCATAAATTTTAGTCCACAAAATTTTATGATTTACTTTAGAATTTATGTCATTCTGCCCATCTATGCCTTAGAATACTGAAAATCCAAAGCTATACACTTTACTATGGTTATCCAACTCAAATCCTTCATTAAGAAAGGTTTTGGTAAACTCTATCTTACAAAAACAATAAAAGAGAAGGGGATTTCTATTTTACAGAATCACCTGGACATATGATTTCTTCAAAGTTTTCAACAAGTCTTCCTTCTTGCATTAATGAGAAAGAAGAGACAGTACGACTGCTGTCCTAGATCCATTTCTGTCACTAACATTCTACTTGATCTTGAGTAGATGTTTTGAATGTCTCCTTCATAATATGTTCATAATGTTGGTTGTTGTATGTAAAATTACCTTTAAAAGGTAAAGAACCGGGGCACCTGGGTGGCTCAGTGGGTTAAGCCTCTGCCTTCGGCTCAGGTCATGATCTCAGGGTCCTGGAATCGAGCCCCACATTGGGCCCTCTGCTCGGTGCGGGGCCTGCTTCTCCCTTCTCTTTGCCTGCCTCTCTGTCTACTTGTGATCTCTCTCTCTCTCTCTCTCTGTCAAATAAATAAATAAATAAATAAATAAATAATTTTTTTAAAAAAAGGTAAAGAACCATCGTAAAATTGACACTGTAACTAATTCATTCTTCATGACCAAATAAAGACAATTTTCTGAGCATGGTTGTGAATGGATGTCACAAAAAAATGCATGAAGAACCAACTAACAATACCTGATTACATATACTAAATATTAGATACATAATAGAAGTTACAACTGTTAAAGAGGTTATAATAGGTTATTATGAAAAAAATTTGGCAGAAATACATACATAAAAATACTGCTTACTTACTAGATGATTAATAAAAGATCTTAATAAAAATATTACTTAGTAGGGTGCCTGGGTGGCCCAGGGTTAAGCCTCTGGCTTCGGCTCAGGTCATGATCTCAGGGTCCTGGGATCGAGCCCCATATCGGGCTCCCTGCTCAGCAGAGGCCTGTTTCCCCCTCTTTCTCTGCTTACCTCTCTGCCTACTTGTGATTTCTCTCTCTGTCAAATAAATAAATAAAATAGTTTTTTAAAAAAAAGAATTTAACTTAGCATTGGGGAGCTCGGGTGGCTCAACTGGTTAAGCATTTGCCTTTGGCTCAGGTCATGATATCAGGGTCCTGGGATCGAGCCCCACATTGGGCTCTCTGCTCGGCAGGGAGCCTGCTTCTCCCCCTCCCCCGCCTGCCTCTCTGCCTACTTGTGATATCTCCCTCTGTCAAATAAATAAATAAAATCTTTTAAAAAATGATAAATTATAGATAAATAATAACACTGATGACTGAAATGGAAAGGTACCCTGAGAAGAATGGCTTCCATAAATGTAGATTATTACAAACTTCAAGTTGATTTGCTTAATATTTATAAAGTGCATCAAACTTTTTTTTTCTTTTTCCTTAAGAATTGATAACCAAGTTGAGAGCAGAATTACAAAAGTGCTAGAGAGGATGTAGCAATCACTTAATGGAGCATTAATGTTTTAATTTTAGTTTGGAAAAAGTGGGGAATAGTAATGGGTACCACGTGAAATGGTATTTTTCCCAATCATCTTATAGTTTTCTGTAACTAATTAAATTATTAAAAATATGAATCAGTGGCTGACTTTAGAACAAATGCAATAATTTAAAAAAGTTATCTAGCTTAGCAAACTCAACACCCAAAGAACAAATAATCCAATCAAGAAATGGGCAGAGGACATGAACAGACATTTCTGCAAAGAAGACATCCAGATGGCCAACAGACACATGAAAAAGTGCTCCACATCACTCGGCATCAGGGAAATACAAATCAAAACCACAATAAGATAACACCTCACACCAGTCGGAATGGCTAAAATTAACAAGTCAGGAAAGGACGGATGCTGGCGAGGATGCCAAGAAGGGGAACCCTCCTACACTGTTGGTGGGAATGCAAGCTGGTGCAACCCCACTCTGGAAAACAGCATGGACGTTCCTCAATAAGTTGAAAATAGAGCTACCCTATGACCCAGCAATTGCACTACTGGGTATTCACCCTAAAGAAACAAATATGGTGATCCAAAGGGGCATGTGCACCCAAATGTTTATAGCAGCAATCTCCATAATAGCCAAACTATGGAAAGAACCTAGATGTCCATCAACAGATGAATGGATAAAGAAGATGTGGTATATATATACAATGGAATACTATGCAGCCATCAAAAGAAATGAAATCTTGCCATTTGCGATGACATGGATGGAACTAGAGGGTATTATGTTTAGCGAAATAAGTCAATCGGAGAAAGGCAACTATCATATGATCTCCCTGATATGAGGAAGTGGAGATGCAACATGGGGGGGTTAAGCGGGTAGGAGAAGAGTAAATGAAACAAGATGGGATTGGGAGGGAGACAAACCATAAGAGACTCTTAATCTCATAAAACAAACTGAGGGTTGCTAGGAAAGGGGGGTTGGGAGAGGGTGGTGGGGTTATGGACATTGGGGAGGGTATGTGCTATGGTGAGTGCTGTGAAGTGTGTAAACCTGGCTATTCACAGACCTGTAACCCTGGGGCTAATAATACATTACATGCTAATAAAAAAATTTAAAAATAATAAAAAAGTTAAAAAAAAGCTATCTAAAGGACAAAAACATAGTTTGTGGCAAATTGAGATGGTCTAACTGAATTATGTCTTCATTTTAATACAATTGGAATTAAAGATTTTTCTACTGGAAGTCCTTTCCTAACTTGCAGGAATCAGTATCTTAGATTATCACATTGATCACAATGGTAAAGACTAACAGATGCTCTGTATCTACATATCAATTACTTTGCTGGACATTATAAGTAGACATTTTAATTCATATTTATTTCTATCTTAAGAATATATTTATAGAAAAATGTTTGTTAAATTTGTGATATGCCCTAGAAAATGTTAATGGGATGTAGAGAATATATTATGATTTGTTACTATATATCTTTTTATGACTTATAAAAATAAGGTGGCAAATTCTTAAGGTCTCCCAATTTTTCATCACTATTAAGCTTATACAATTAGAATAAATGTTTACAGTCCACAGATGGAGGTACTCATATCTCTACGCATGGGGTATGAGATAGCAAGTTGTACAACAGAATCAGGGGTTAAATCTTGTTTCTATGGAACCATGTTTCTGAGGCACCTGGCTGGCAATATCAGAAGAGTATTTAAATGTTGGTCACTTTGGACCCATCGCTATATCCTCAAAGCATTGAGAAGGCCAGCCAATGATGCTAGTACATATTTTTAAGATCTTATCTGATAACTTGTCTACATTCGTTGGCATGTTGTAAGAATATATGTAAAACAGCTGAAATAAAGATTCACCAGCCAAGTTCAGTTTTTTCATAGAATTACTCATTCCCAGAATATATTACATCTTTAAAAACAACAAAATACTTCTCAAAAATGATGAGGTATATAACGGGACTGTGAAAATGTTCATGCTAAGATTTAGAAAATGTTCTTGCTATTCTTTTTTTACATCCGTCACTTATCACATGGCTTTCTTCATGTCATCTCTGATTCTGCAACATATTCTGGGGTAGCATATTTAGGTCAGTGGTAGTGGGAGGAGGAAAAAAAAAAGATGGAATGGGATGCAAAAAAAAAAAAAAAAAAAGAATACTGTAGAAAGCCCTCTACTCTGGGAAGTGACTATATAACTTGTCCAGAATATTATCTGAATGTAGGTTATATAACCTATATAGTTCAGGTCTATGCAAGTCTCTATTTTTTTGTAAAAGAGAGAGATATAATCTTGGTCTCTCTGGAAAGAGGGGACATTCATATGAATTGCCTCATGTCCATGCATCTATATGTGAACTAATACAGGAGAAATAATTAATCAGCTATTCCATTGATTCCCAGGTTGAAAACAATGTTACCATTTTATTCCAACCTCCATCAATTTAAAACAATATATCTCATGTGAAATCTAAATAAGTGAGAAATTTAGAATAGTGGAGAGATACAATTTCATTACCAGATTCTTTTGGATTTATGGCAGTAGTAAAAAAGAAAACTTAACCAACATATACATACAAAATGCAATGAGTTTTTCAAGTATTTTCATATATATTCCAAGTTCTTCTAGGGACTCAAACAATATATAGTTGATTAACAGGAACTGAAAACTGATAATGGCTGAAGTTCCTTGGGATCCATGAAGTAGAATCTACAGTAAGTATGGCACAGACTCAAAGGGAAATAGGGATTTTATTACCAGCTCCTACACTATCTGCCTCTGACTTTATGTAAACCAGGTAATAATTCCGAGTCAGATTTTTCATCTGTAAAATGGGAATGGATATGTTTTCATTTCATTCAGAATAGATGAAATAATGTGATACATGTACTTTTGTAATACATTCACAAAAGTTTTTATAACATTCACATTTGGAGAAAATATTGGACTGCAAGATATTTTGTATCTTTCCCCAATTTTAATAGGTGTCTCTTGTTAGATAAGGTAACTGAATGAATGGTGCTTCTTTTAACCATTCACTGCTTTAAATTTAAGAGAGAGTCTATATAAGAAAAAAGAAAACCATGTTTGCAAATTAAGGACTGGTCTTACTGATCTATCTTACTGATAGAGCAACTTAACATAGCCATAGACAATTATAAGTAATATCCTTTATCCTCTCTATTATGGAATTATCATTCATTTTGAAGTTTTTCTGAAATCACATGTCATTTGAAAACAAAATACCAGATTAGGATTTATTTCCATATGTTCATTCCCATAGAAGAATACATGTCTGAGAACGAACAATACAGTATGTGAACTGTTACACTTTTGTGATTAGGTTGACTTTCTATCCAAAAAAGAGCAGTCACCAGGCTGGCCTTCCTAATGGGCAGAAACAGGATGGCAAAGGGGAATCACAACACTCAGCAGGCCACTGACCTACTTTGTTATTATAATTTATAAGAGTTATGAATGTGTTTTTTTTCCTGTAAAGCTACATGGTGACTTGTCAGCAAATTAGTTACCTTTGTTAGGACTTTTAAAAAATTCTGTTAAAGTAATATATTCTCTATTTTTAAAAAGTCAGTAATATAATAATACAACTTCTAATTTATAGAATTTCAAATCTAAAATACATTGCCAGACCTCAAGAGAGGAGAGATGCATTTTTAATTCTTAATTATATTATCTTGGTTATATTGTTTCAATCAATCATTACTTAACTAGCTAATTGGGCTTGTAAAACAAAAGTGAAGCTATTTTAATTTTGTCTTCATATATTTGCTAGACTATCAATAGATAATAATTAATCATCATAGGTTTCAGTGTTCCTCTTGTATATGGGGATATGCATATAAACAATATAAATCTTTTCCCCCCAAAATAATTGGCTTGAAATAGGAGATATTAATAAACAACTCTTTCTACCTAAGCCCCCCCTTCCAGCACACATTTATTTTGACCATTACAGTTTTTGAGCTAGACATGACTAACATGTCTCAATCTCCACTCTTTGTTGAAGGTTCCTGATCCAAAGCCAGCTGATATTAGTTAAAATAAATGTCCCCCTATTTTGTCTCTCTCCACCTTTAGTTGATACTCGTCATAGACTTTATTTCCATTCACGCAGTGCTGCCACTAGCACACCAGTGTGTGAGTTAGAAAAAAATAGTACTCTCTGGAGGGCTATCAGGAAGACAAAGAGTTTTGTAAGAATGGCTATATTTCCAAGTGTACGTAGAAAGGCAAGAAAGAGGGCAGGATCTAGCTAGCACTCTTCCCCTTGTTTATAAGTTTGGGCAGTACATACATTTCAAAGGCCTTAATTCAAATTCATGTTAAGGGCTTTTGCACATAATTTTCTATTCCCTTAGATTAAAAAAAATCAAAATTTTAAATCTCTATATAGTTTTTGGTACCTAGAATGAAATGGTACGAATGAAAGCTTGTTTGAATGTAAGCACTATGAGGGCAGAAACTTTATCTCATTCTCTAGTGTACGTTCAGTGCCTAAGATAATGCCTAGCACAAAACAAGCACTCAACAAATTACCTAAATGAAAGAATAAGTAATATACATTCATTCCACAGTTGAACTATGGAAAATTAAGTGATTTGCCTAAAATCACAAAAGTTTTAATGGTGAAGGCAATTCTGAAATGTGTCTCTAAATTCAATTCTGCCAGATTTTTCCATCCCTTTTCTATTGTCTAAATGAGTCAGGATAAGCTATGTTATGTTGTGGGCTACAAATTAAAAGGATGCCTCTGGAGAGGCAAAAAAAGATCTGGAGGATTGCAAAAAATAAAAAAAAAAAGCTTTTCAATGCTTAGACCTGTAAGTGAAATTTGAAACTGCCACTCAGAGCCCATTGATCATAACCATCAGAGGACCCCATCCAAGAGGAAGGGATCTGGAGAATGTGGAGTGTGTGACCATTTGGTTATTCGTGTTATTAGTAACACACTAATAATTCGAGATACACTGTTTCAAATGAAAATGAAATTTTGTAGTAATCTAGATTTTCCAATCAGATCTCTTGTTTTCTCCACATAAATATTAATTAGATCCTTTCAGACATTTAGATAACTTATTTTCTGATATTCTTAGTATGGTTCATAAAAACTTCATGAATTTTGAGTATTCTTATATTGCTCATGAGTTGGCCAAGTGATCACATATCTTTGAAGAAATAATTTGATGTACAAATTATTAAGGCAAAAACTATCCAAGGAAGAACATTTAAAATGCATAACAGAATAACCCCTTTACACATAATTTTTAAATAATTTTGATGATTACCTATTTAGTATAAACACAGTATTTATTTAGCAACATATGCAAGGTTGGCATAGGATCTGTTGGGAATGTAAATACTGATAAAACATATTGCCTGCCTTCTAGAAGGCATCTCTCAAAATGAAGTAATGCATACAGTCCTTCAAATCACAACAAAATGAAACATTATAATAAATGGCACTTGAGTTGGCTCAAATTATTTTGATTATTATATTATTGAAACAAATACAACTCTATGGTGAAAATTCTGTATAGCATTTAATATGATGTCATTTAGCCCTCATTTGATATAAATTGATCATTAATTATTGAGCCTATTAAGTAAGAATTATTTTATATGGCACAATGTACTTCAACTGTAAAAGCAAATCCAGACTCCATATTTAGGTCATTCAGATGATTGTAGATTCATAATGTGTTTACCTTGAAACCTTTCAAACTATCACCAACATATATTTATACATTTACAAGATTGCTGGGAGAAAACCTGTGCCTCCTTGAGAGTCAATCTTTAGACTTCCATTAGAGAAATACTACTATAGGGTGCCTGGGTAGCTCAGCATCCTACCTCAGGCTCTCTGCTCAGTGGGAGTCTGCTTCTCCCTCTCCCTGTGGCTCCCCCTGCTTGTACTCTCTCTATCAAAATAATAAATAAAATCTTAAAAAAAAAAAAAACTAGAGACACACTACTATAGGAATGCACTAGTTAGCTGCAAATCCTTCTGCAAAGTCATTCCTTAAATTATGTCAAAATTAATACTGTGTTCAAATGTATCATAAATTTCATTTTCTTAGACTTTTAAAATGAGCACTTCATGATTTTATGACTTAAACCAAAACAGCCACTGCTAATCACTTCAATAATGAACTATTACAGTTTTAGTGTGCTATGTCTAGAAACATAGTCACAAAATATGAGAATGACAAGATTTTCAGAACTGATTTTATTAGACTTTAATTATCTGACCAATCCAAGATTTTTATTCAGACAGAATTCTATAATTCAAATATTTCTTGAATGAAATAGTCAACACAAAAGAAGCACGACTAATCCTTGTTTAAGTCCGATTTGTCAAGTCAGTATCTCTCACCTCATCAATTCAAGTAGCCTACCATGTGCTAGTGACTAACTCTTAAAAAATAGCATTTAAATAATTCTTCCAATGAGGAATTTATAAAGACTGCAAAGGAATTCGCTGAGAGGAACTGAAGCTATTTCTACAGAAGAAACGGCAGATTAGAACAGTTAAGATAAGAATAAATATATTGGACAAATCACCAGTGACGGATATAGTATAGTCATAGCATTACTCTGGATTTCCTGTGATAGGACATATATGAAAACTAGCTAGTGATATGCAGATAAGGATATAGATATAAATGCAAATGTGTCTCAAAAATATTAAAAATACATATAAAAAGATATATGTATACATATAAATGAAAATATGGTGAGGAGGATTTAAAATAACACTTAAGGATATAAATCATTATGAATGCGAAATATGAAAAAGAAGGAATAAGGAATTCACCCAACACCCTGATCTTTACCATAAATTATTTAGTATCAATGTCAAACGTCATAGAATTGTCAAGCACATACCTAAGAATGATCGATACAATGTCCTGCATTTACCCTGACCTGGCTTCTCACTTTTTGCCTTCTGAATTTGATTTTGCTTTTCTACATCTACATCTCATATCCATCTTGCTGCTTTTTAGTGTTAGAGCTCAAATGCTGATTTTCGAATGGCTTACTACGGCAACCGGAGCGCTGTGACAACAGGATTCATTTCTTGTCATTACTTTTCTTAACTAATTTTTACAATCTACAGAACACAAGATACTCTAAGGTTTAGAACAGAAATTACGAAGTCAGATAGCTAGGCATTCTAATTTTTTTTTTTTTAATATTTTATTTATTTATTTGACAGAGAAAGAGAGCTCACAAGTAGGCAGAGAGGCAGGCACAGAGAGGGGGGGAAGCAGGCTCCTGCCGAGCAGGCAGCCTGATGTGGGGCTCAGTCCCAGGACCCTGAGATCATGACCTGAGCCGAAGGCAGAGGCTTAACCCACTGAGCCACCCCGGCAGCCCTAGGCATTCTAATCTTGGTTCTATTCATCTACTAACCTGTGTGCTATTGAAGAATTAGACTAACCTCTAAAAATTTCAGATTTCTGAACTGTAATATGGGGGATAATAGTTTTCACCTCATTCTGTTGCTATGAGGACCAAATAAGAGCATATTTCAAAGCACCAGGGCTCATATATAGCAAGCAAGATAGATAACATGGAGGGTGTTTTTTTTTTTACATTGGATTTTACTTCTTTATAAGTCCCTTATTATGTAAATACACTTTGCTTTGTTTTGCTGTAATGGAAGGTTTTCCAGAATTCAATGGCTTTAAGATAGAAAATAATATCTACAAGGTCAAAGGACACCATGGAGATCCTCTACATATACAAAAATTGTCTTTCTTATGGTTATCTCCTTCATATCACTAATATTCATAATATATTTCTGGTCTTTATAGTTGAACATAGACTTAACTGTTTCCTACTCTTGACATTAAAGTTAAACATGAAAATAATGTTAAATAAATGTGAAAGAAAGTAAAAGCCAATTTCATAAGTAAACCTGCCCCTCAGAAAAGATACAAGAAAAAAACTTGCAAATTCAGGAAAGGTATTTTGTATAACATTAGGATATAATAAAATTTGACTACATTAGATTAAGTACAAACACACAAAGCAAACCCATGTAGACACACTTAAAAAATGATCAAGATATAAAAATTTTCTTCAGTAAATGTGCTTAGCACTAGATATATTAAGAAGTATATTCCCATATATTATAATTACACAACTATATGCACTTTATGGATACCCCAAAATAGTCCCTTTACTCTTTTAATAAAGATAATACCTATTTTTCTGAAAGATACCTCAGAGTAATTTAAAACAATTATTTGCAAACTTAAATAGTAGTTAGTGTCAGCGATGAATCATCTTTTGACAGTAGTGTTAGTGTTTTTATACCACACACTTAGTTAATAGCTAGACTATAGAGCTGTGGCTTTTTCTTCCTCCCACCCCCGCCAAAATATTTTAATAATGTCTTCACATTTTTTTCTTTCAGTGATAAATAAAAAAGAAAGATCTATAATTAAGAAGACTTCATAGACTCAAAAAGTGACCTGCACCTTGCTTTGTTTTTTAGGTAGGGAAACACAAATACAGTATTTCTCAAATGAACTTTCAATAAAGGTGGTTAGATTACAACAAACTACTATGTCAGGCACTCTTCTGGGCACTACCATAAAGTAAAGAACAAAACAGACAAATTCTTTGACTTAATGGAACTGACAGTTTGTGTAGAGGACACAGAGAAATAGAAACAACAAGTAAATGTGTGTGTTATTAAATTCTTTTCAGATAAAATATTAACCAGTTTGGTACTGTATTAGACAGAGTGGTCACACACTAGCTTCAGTGAGGCAGTGACATTTAAACAGATATGAATGAAATGAAGGAGAGATCCAGGTGAATATTAAGTCTCAAAGAAAGGAGTTAAAGGGATAAAGAAGGCAGGGATTGGGAGAGTAGGAAGTAGGGAGGAAAATAAGTTGGGAGAGTAGGAAGGAGGGAGGAAAATAAGTCGGCCAGAAGAAAGTAAAGAAAGATTGGACCTCTTAACGTGTAATGTAAACTCCTCTTTTCTTCAAATACAAAGCCTGAGCTATAGTTATTAGAAGAAAAAATAAATGTTATTAAAATGTCCATATCACTTCTACAATAATAAGCCCAGAAATTAACATGGAACATTTTGAAGAAAGAGGGCACTTGATTTATGCCAAGGTTAAAATTTTGTGAGTCTCATAAAATTTATCATCCATTATTTACTTCCAATTTCTTTGTAAGTATTGTACAAGATAGATCAAAACACATGTTCTCTTTTTAAAACCTATGTTCTTAAAAATAAATGTGACTATGAATATACTTAATTAAATAAATCAAATTTATACTTCACAGATTTTTAAATACGTAAATATCTTTCAGGGTAAACTGTACACCTGAAACTAATGTAACATTATGTGTCAACTATACCCAAATTTAAAAATAAATAAAAATTAAAAGTAAATAAAGGCTTTACCTTTTCCACGAATGTTTCCTTGTCTTCCCTAGCGAAAAGATCATGCACATCATATCTCATTGCATTTATACTGATGCACATGTCTCTGCAAGTTTAAACACCACCTAGAATTGCATGTCTCAAGAACAGTAAATGCCAAAATCAAGTTGAAAAAAAGGAGATATTCTAAGCAATAGGCAGTTTTGGAAGAACATTGTACCATGAGTGTTGTACCACAGTTATACGTACATGTGAGTGTACATGTAGCTTTGAAATAAAATATGTCTTCAATATACACAGAGTAAGATACCTCAAAATAGATCCTATAACATACACATCCCCAGAAACATTTCACGTAAATGAAATGTAGTTGCAGAAAAAGCGAAAGAACATTTGATTTTACATCCACAAAAGCAAAATTTTCTCCGAACATTTTCGGAGAAGAAATTAGATCATTCTAGCATACCCTTAGAACTTTCTGGCAAAACATGGATTATGTAGGGTGTAAAAGAATACGAATTACTTACAACCATTTCGTTCAGGGACACCCAGCAGTCTGGTGGGAAATCCTGCAGTAGTGGTACCAAGAACTGAAGACAGCCATCCCAGTGGCACAGCAGCAGCATCATGCCGATGAGGTTAAAAATTCTCACCACTGCACTGGCAAGGTCATAGGTCATGTGGAAAATCTGTTGACCAAAATATAAAATCAATCCTTATAATGCTTATCATCAATTTCCGTTAAAGTCAAGAATACCACCAATGTCAGTAGACATGTAGCGCAAGTACAGATTTAATAAAAATGTGGGAAGAACTTTTACAAATATAGAGATGAGATTTCTTGACTTGAGGTGGAGGGTGGCACTCTGTTCTATGAGTACCACCACCAACTGGGGGTTCTCCACAAAGAACAGAGATAACCTAACTACATTAAATGCATGGGTCATGCTTTCAAGGTCATTGGTTTTGCCGACGGTTTTCATTTACTGCCCTTCTGCACATTTTGGCAATGTTGCTCTAAAACAAGTTAACAGGTTTGACTCTATTCTCTGCTTTTCTATCCCTTTTTAAATTAATAGATTTGTTGGAGGACCAAAAAAACAAAACAAAACACAGACTGAAAAATCATCAGCAAAAATAGAATTTCAAAATATAAAGTAATACTGAGATGTTAACTGCAGTGAACTTTATAGCTAGCTATACGAGTGCAGGTGCTTCTTTTGTTGTGTATATTGAACATGAACAGTGGCCTTTGAGATAAAAAGGTCTCTGAATTTGGTTAAAAAACAACTGTGCCACACTTTTTTAAAAATTAAAATTGTTATTTCCCTTTCGAGTGAACTGTTCTCATTTATATTTTCATGCAATCCAATACGATAGGGAAGATTATTTCAGGAAGCTCAGAAATTATGACAAATCATCTCCATCATAACTCTGGAATGGTAAACTTACATATAGCTTGATATCTATAAATTTTTATCCATCCAGTTGTAAGAAATAAAACCAGAACCAGAATCCTTTCTTTAACAGCTCATATATTATATCACTTTCAACTGCTAATTTCTGCTTGTATTTTATCTATTCTAGAATAACAAAATTCACTTGGGAGCAGACCTACATTCTCGAAAAAAGTTGATTTCCTAATTGTTAAAAGTCTACCGAGTTAATAAAATTAATAAATATGGATAAATACACAAAGAAACAACACTTTGAAATATTTAGAATCACAATTGTATAATTCACCAAAAGGATGGTCTATTTTTGAAGTAATGAGGACACTATGTACTGAGAAATTGTCTGAGAAATGGAAAAGAAAACCCGCAAATTTTACATTTTGATATATAAACTATATCTTTGTAAGGAAATATCCATAATTCTTAAGAGGCACATACTAATGTATGTAAAGGTATAATGACAGGACAGCTGGGACTTTGCTTTTACAAAATTTTCTTAATTAAATATTTTTCACTTTGATACATTTGTATTAGGCATTAATAGTTTCTTTAAACAATCTTCCTTTTTGACACAGTAATTACAGTGAGAAATTCCCACTTTCTTTGTGGGAATATACAAACTGTTCTGAATTCCTTTTAAGGTTGGGGTCCTAGGTTTTAAAGGCAACAGATCATGTATTTTTATATTCAGAGAGCTATACACAGAACAATTAATTTTAAAGAACTGAGAATTATTATTTTCCTCTAAGTAATTTTTTTTTTAAAGATTTTATTTATTTATTTGACAGACAGAGATCACAAGTAGGCAGAGAGGCAGGCAGAGAGAGAGGAGGAAGCAGGATCCCCGCCGAGCAGAGAGCCCGATGCGGGGCTCGATCCCAGGACCCCGGGATCACGACCCGAGCCGAAGGCAGAGGCCTCAACCCACTGAGCCACCCAGGCGCCCCCCTCTAAGTAATTTTTTTAAAGATTTTATTTATTTGAAAGAGAGAGAGAGTGAGCATGAATAGGGCAGGGCAGGAGATGAGCAGAGGGGAAGAGAGAGAAGCAGGCACACCACCAAGCAGGGAGCCCCAACCCGGGGCTCAATCCCAGCACTGCAGCTGGGATCACTACCAGAGCAAAAGGCAGATGCTGAACGGACTGAGCCACCCAGGTGACCTGCCTCTAAGTTATTTTTTAATTTGGTTTTGTATTTGGCAAACCTACAGAAAAGTCCTCTTGATGTTATTCCCTCTGATAGCTCATGGTCACTCAATTTGTAAATAGAAATCATACCAAAAAAATCATCAATAATTTCTTATTAAAGGCAATACAAAAAAAATTTTAAATGCTTTCTACTACTAAAGTAGGAAAATAAAATCAACATGGATTTAAACATTTTTCGTAGGTACTTGAACCCTATAAATTTTTATCTGAATACTTTCTGACAAAATGGTTCAAAATGTCTTTTTGCTAAGTGTTGCATTAGTGTGAAATTGAGCAAAATTGCAGAATATAATCTTGTAGATCAAACAAGGAACTGATCACCTCCCAACCTGATTATCTGAAGTAAACAATATCTGAAACCCTCTGCCAAAGCCTATAAATTAATTATAAGCATGTGGACAATGTTGCAATTATGAGACTTTAGAGCGATGTCCGGATGTTATAGAGAATTAGGTCTCGTTCTTAATACATCTGACTTTAATGGCTTTTCCACTTTCTTTGTGAGCAATTGGATTCTTTTGTGGGATTTTAAGAGATTATTTACAGTAATTGATAGCACATGCTGTAATTCAACAATTCCTTTAAGAAAATCCTATTATTCTTAAACATTTTCCAGAGAAGCATAACCACCATTTTCATAAAGGAAGTTAATAGTGATATAAGGCCTTTCATAACATAACAGAAATACATTTTTTGTTTCATTTTGTTTTCGTGTGGTTACTGAACTCCTACTGTAACAAAATAAGCCCTAAAATTAAACCTATTCTCTATTTCTATTTCCAACATCATAGTATTAGTATACAGTACTAGTGCTAGATTTATGTACTAACTCTGCTATTTAGACAATGCTCAGGGGCAGTCTCCCTTTTTGGTCTTTTAACATTCTGTGTTCAAAAGTAATTTTACTTTTTGGAGTATCCCAAATCTGACTTTGGAAGAGGCACCTATCCTGACACTGGTCAATATCAGAGGTTAATTTCAATTAGTCAAGTCCATGTATCTCCATCTTGATTTATTTACCCAACCAAAGAACTTCATAATGTATGTAGTATAACTTTAGATATATATCTGAATATGTAGAGTGTTTAGGCCCAAACTGATTGTCTCTTGAGCTCTTATTGATTAATACACTCTGGTAGGCATACTCATCTCATTGACTAGTTGCTGAGACTATTGAAAGCTCTGTTAAAATCTTGTTCACAGATTTGGAGTGAGAAAATTATTCCCTTACAGAGTACATACATCTATAGATAGGCACATTAACCAAAGAAGGAAAAATCTGATCTAATTCATGCATAGCCATAACTTCCAATTGTCTAAGGGCAGCTTGTAGACTAAATCGAAGTGTGACTTGATTCAACATTCTGATCAAGCAGCCAATACCACTGATTAATTTTTTTGGTTTTTTTCTCATCAACAAGGTAGACATCCTTAAGTGATAAATTCCCATCTAAATCAATTTTCTAAAGCTACTGTACACAAACCCCACTTCACACAAAAATGGCACCATATATGACCCATTCATTAAATGAATAGATGAAAATATTGCAGGGATTTAACAATAATAACCTAAGTACTTTTTATGATCTTAACACTATGAAGGTTTTGCTTTTGTGTTTTAAACCAGGGAATTTTAAAAAAAGACAACTCTATCATTTTCTACCTTCCAAGTAATCTGACTTGACGTGAAACCTGATGTGACTGCTTGAATGTGGGTAGCAGAAAGATAGGTTGCTCACTCTCAATATGCTGCCAAGTGGTACTTACAAGAGTCAACTGGAAAAAACAAAACAAAACAAAACAAAAAAAACAGAATTAAGTTTCTGAAGCAGCTCCTTCATTTTATTTTCATCAAAAACCAGACTACAAAATATGCCAGTGGAAGTCACTGTGCTTTGCATTTGTCCAGCTCAGAACACTGTGTTCTTCATATGACTTCAATGAAAAGAAGGATCTGGTCACAAATTCTCTTTGAATTCTTTTTCGAATAGCACCGTTCTAGAATTCTGCCCAGTTGGAGTTTAATGACTCCAGAGAGGATAGCTAATTAACTCTCCAAAACTGAAGAACACTCTAAAATAATTTGATTCAGAATCCCCAATTCCAAACTACTATTTGCAAAATTGTTACCATGATTTTTTGTATATGCCATCCTGCTTTTGAAAGGTTAAATCCCAAAGTGTGATATATGGCAGTATCCATAAATTAGCTGAGTTCTTTCAAAACATGTCCACATTCTTCCTTGATAAACTGGATTCAAAGGCTTTTCAATCTAATAGATTACGATCAGTGGGCCTGGACTCTCTTTAACTATCTGGTGCCCTGTGTTTTACCTACACAAAAACCATCCACAGTAATTTATGACCTTTCATAGCGTGCGTTGATCTGTTCCTAGTCTTCGGCTTCACAAAGAGGGATCGCTCACTGTCTAGGTTTCTTCTATGATCTCGTCAGTGATTCAAAGCTTCAAATGTATCTTTAAAATTTTTATCAAAGTAACATTAAGAGAATCAAGTGAGTCAGATATGTTGTTTTGACAAACGACTTTCTTATTTTTAAGATATAAAGCAAGGCTGGATAGCTTTGTTTCTCTTTTTGTTTCTCCTTATAAACCTGCACCTGCATAAATTCGACCCTGTTTTACATGGATTGTCCATATGCCATGTTGACACAGAATATAAGAAAACAAACATTTACCAACTCAGTCTGTTTCACAGCTACCGTGTTATCCAGGATTCAAGGAGTAGTAGCCCTAGTCAATATTTTAACAGCCCTATTGCACCTTCTGCAATTCTGAGCTTGAAAATGACCCAGGTTATCTCACCAGGCTTTTGGTAGAAAGTGCTGAAGGATTTACTTGACCTATGACAGAAGACCACTCTTTATGTTAATCTCTTTGAACACTGACCAGGGACTGTAGCTGACTGAACACTGACCAGGGACTTCTATCTAGGATCTCACTGAGAATGGCTAGCCGCTAGGGCGCCTGGTTGGCTCAGTGGGTTAAAGCCTCTGCTTTCTGCTCATGATCCCAGCGTCCTGGGATTGAGCCCCTCATCGGGCTCTCTGCTCAGTGGGGAGCCTGCTTCCCTCTCTCTCTCTCTCTGCCTGCCTCTCTGCCTATTTGTGTTCTCAGTCTGTCAAATAAATAAATAAAATCTTAAAAAAAAAAAAAAAAAAAAGAATGGCCAGCCCACAACCTTCAGAAAAGTCAGCCATCTGGGCCTCTCATCTCAGCTTCTGCACATAGTGCAATCATTCACTCCACAACCTTGCTCGCCTATTGTGAAATTGTCATGCTGTGGAGTGCTAGTTTCCTGCCACTGTCCTTCCCAAACTCCCCTCCCTCTTCAACATGGATTAACTCTCAAATGCCCTCAGCCTCTTTGTCACATTCTTCCCCTCCTTCTCTGCTTTCCCTGAGAGGTAGGAGCCTCCCTCCCCTTCTCTCAAAGCCTCAGCTTCCCTGGTAGCTTTCTTCAACAGAGTTGGTTCTATTCTTTCATACTTCATAAGTCTTACGTCCTGATGGCAGTGGCCTCATTTTCCTAGCTTGCCTTTGTTGCTTTCAGACAATTATTTGTCCAGCTGTATTAAAAAAAAAAAAAAAAAGGCCTTCTCTTCAGTGCTCATTCCATTTAACCAGTCCACTCATAACTTCCCCTCATTTCTGCATAGAACAACCTCCCAATCTCCACCCTCAGCACATCTCCATTTATTAGAGGACTCTGTATTTTTCCATTGCCTTTTCTTTGCAAAATGTCAACTGCTGATTAATCAAAACAACTACTTTCTATACCTGAGCTGCTGAACATTACTGGAGAGGAAACTAGATTGTGGCTACTAAAAATTTCTTTTTAAAATAGCTGTCTTATTTGAGACCTTCGGCTATGGCCTATTCATCTCCTTATTCCTAACAGCACTCATCCTATATTTTTTCCTCTCTTCCTACTTCCCCAAAGCTCATGACTATCCTACTCAGTTTCAAGTTAAAATTTCACCTTTTTCAAGGGAAACACATCCTTATGTTTGAATCCCCTTAACTCTGGCCCCTCATATCTTCAAACAAACAAATATCTGCAGTTTTTCTTACTGGCCTTTTCCTAATATTAAAAGAAGGCATACTTTTTATTACAAATGAATATCTACCAACTTTTGATATTAATGTGAACTTTTTTCTTCTCCAGGAACCTAAATAATTAGTTCACAGCTTCTCAGTCTATGAGGAAAACCAACTCTCTTCTCATTGTGGACAGATATTTTTGTAAAATAAAAAATGATTTAATATAAAAATGAAGTTTGAAAAAAATCTATGACATATATAATACAAACCTACTGCTTATGTTCTTGGATGTGGCAGCAATATCAAATAACTATAATTACTTGATTACTTTTTTCTTCAAAATTGTTAACTTCTACACTAGCTTTACCCCCAAATGTTCAAAACTAATAAAATTCTCCATTTCCTCAAAAACAACTCAAATTGAAAAGGACTTTTCATTTTCTAGGTGCTTACTTAACTCTCCCCCACCTCCCCCTTTATAGTCTTTTCAGTTTGGCTTCTCAAAAAAACTCTCCTCCCTGGAATTTTGAGATAGAGAGTGAGCTGGCCTGCCTTCACCCACCTTTAGTGGGTAAAGTGGTTTTCTTTTCTTGGTTACATGTGAAAATTACCATCTGGTGCAAAATCTTTTTTCCTGAAGGACATATGTGTCATAGCTACTCTGTGCCTCTGTCCCCCTTCCCCTTCTCCATAGATGAAAGGAGTATAAAGATATTTAAAGTTGACTTCATTTTCCTAAATGGGAAATTGAAACTTAAGAAAAAATGTACATTTTTCTGAGCGTTCTTTTGGAAGTGGCACAGATACATCATTGGAATTATAGAGAAGAATATATCTCATCACATGACTCTACAGTAAAACTAAACAGTTCTAATGTGGTCATAACAACTACATAGTTACAGAATACAATGTACTAGTTATTAATCATGACTATTAAAACATAAATTTTAGGTGTTTGTGCATGTGTTATTTTGGTCATGTATACATATTCCTTATTAAACATATAGATATGTATAAAATTTAAAAATCAATTTTAGATATTTTTGTTGTAAAAAATTTCACATTTCTTATTTTTTGCCTTGACCATTATTTAGACTCTATGGCTTTTCCATTACTTTGTCATTGTATTGTATATTTTTAATTAGACAAATTTTTATATAAGATCTTAATTGCATATACCTAAACACTTTAAAAAGTAAATCTTAATGAAAAATCACTCTTTTTTAAGAAAAAAAAATTGCTCCTTGTTTAGCTTTACTAGTCTGAGAAAAATCAAAAGAGCATTAGTATTAAAGAAACAAAAAATTGGGGCGCCTGGGTGGCTCAGTGGGTTAAAGCCTCTGCCTTTAGCTCAGTCATGATCTCAGGGTCCTGGGTTTGAGCCCCACATCTGGCTCTCTGCTCAGCAGGGAGCCTGCTTCCCCCTCTCTCTCTCTGCCTGCCTCTCTGCCTACTTGTGATCTCTGTCAAATAAATAAATAAAATCTTAAAAAAAGTAAAGAAACAGAAATGGTAAAATATTGTAGTGTGGATTCTTTGAAGATTATTGGTAGGAAACAGTTATAGTGTAAACTGTAAAAGGTATAAACTTTGAAAACTGGGAAACACAATGCCTGGTGGTATACAGTTGACACTCAACAAACCTTTTTTCTCCTATAGAGGTTACTCAACTAACAGCTGAATTTTCATAAACGGGTCAGTGCTAAAGAATACCTAACAGAGAGAAGGCATTTCTACCAAGCTTATTCATTTTCTTCTGAATTTCAAGTCATTATCAGATGATGACTGGGAATAGGTCAGAAACAAAACTGCTTACAATAGGTTATATTTTGTTAACTGAATATAGCTACCTCTTCGCATTTAAAAAAATTCCTTAGGAAGAAAAGGTGTACATCTTTTTAACTTACACAAGGACTATGTTGTATAACAGAGCATCTACTTACTGGATTGTGCTATAGAAAAACAAAAGAGCAAGTATAACCCCCTCATGTGCTTAACTTACTTTAGGAAATAGCTAACACAGTGGGAAAATGAAATTACAAGTGAATATTGAAAATGGTCCTATTAAGAAGAGAGCTTGATGGACTAGGACTGTGGGAAAAAAATGAAATTAATTAAAATGAAACAACTAAGATCATTATCTATTCTTCTATTACAAATTTCAAATTGCTGTAAATGTAGACAGTGTATATATATGTACAATATATGCTGAAATATTTAAATGAGGAAAGTAAAAACATATTTTATGATGGATATCTGCACCTTATTTTAATAATGGTTGTGGGAAGGCTATTTCATGCTTACTAGATACACTTAATTTCAGGATAAAGTCAGCACTAAGATGCTGATTTAATGAAATTTAATACTTTTTTTCTAAACTTAAAAAAAAATCTTATCTTGAAAATTCAAAATGAAAATTTTATTTTTTAAATAAGAAAAATGTTTTTTAAAAAAACATTCTTTTTTATGTAGTACACAGTAAAAATGATATTAAAGTACAGAATCATAAGTGGCTACATAATTGTGTGTGTGTGTGTGTGTGTGTGTGTGTGCAGAGAAAGAGGATAAAGAAAAACTAATAACCACATTAGCAGTAGTTAGTGAATTTTGTAGCTCTTGTGAATGAATTTCAAATGATAGTTCCATAACTCTGTGGTTTTTGGAGAGGACTAGGGAATAATTCATTTTAGAAATAGCATAACACTAATAATAGTCTCATTTTTATCTTTATAGTTTCATGTCAATCATTTGCTTGCTCTCTTCTCTTTTGTATAGCTGCGGTCTCATCAGATTTGTAATACGTTACATGCTCCAATAAGTACAAATTTAGTTGTCTCTACATTTTGAGCTACAAATAGTAAAATTATTCTAGTTTTTGTTAGCAGTTCATTTCTAAGCATATAAAACCAATCACATGGATTAGTGCTTTTTGAAGGGCAAAAACAGACCTCACAGTGGAGCGGAGAAATGTACTTAGTCTTTGTAAGAAGATACTTTACTTTGGAGACTTCATCTCATTAATTTGTATTTTAAAACTCATCTAAATGGTGAACACTTTTAAAACAGAAAGACCATTTCAGTGTACAAGCTCTAGTGACTAAATTATAAAAGCAGAAGATGTTTAAACTCATTTCATATACTCTGTAAATTGTTTTCCTAGTCAGTATCTTGCTGATATTATATAGTCAATACATAGCTAATGAATTGCTTTGAAATTACCAAATAAAAATATCACATATATTTCCAGTCCTTTCATATATAACATCCAGAAAGAATTTTTGTACTAAATCCTCAGTTAATCAAATATTATTAAACTATCCCTGAGGCATGTATAAAATGCATAATATATTTTGGTGGTCTCTTGTGAATATATTTTTAAGTATGCCCCATATGATATTATGCACTGTTATGTCTTCCATTTTCTGTAAGTTCTGTGAGAAAAAAATTGACTCCAATATTCTTGGTTTCACATTCATGAACTTTCTTATATTGACAAGTGATAATTAATGTTTGGTATCTCAACCAATTGTTTTGGCCTAAAATATTAAAGATTGTAGTGTTTGTGGTATGGTAAAACCTTTAAAATTTGGACATACTTATATATTTATGTGGAACATTAAACTGCTAAGTACATAATATTTTTTTCAAAACTTTGAGCTATTATTTTGCTAATCTTAGAGATAAATAACAAGGTTAACATAAAATTTAAAAAACACTGAACAATAGTTTTTGCAATGTAAGAACTTGAAAAAAAATACTTATTGGAGAAATGCATAAGTTGAAACCAGGAAACTAGAGTTCTAGTCCTGACCTCGTGTCAATCAGTTTCCAAAAATTTCCTTAGCTTTTCAATTAAAAGAAAGGACTTGGGGAAAATGACCTCTAAAGTACATCATATGTGTAAAATTCCATAATATCCTTTACTTTAGGATTGAAAAAGTACAATTTTAAAAAGTGAAAACACAAGGAAGCCAATTACACACACACATACACACAAACACACACACACACACACATACACACACACTCCCTAAATGGAAGATAAACCAGTGGTAAAACACTGACTTATGTAAGTAATTTCCCCAAATCTCTGTTTACAAAACAAATAAAAATAAATAAAAAACATAATAATAAGACTAATGGTAATATAAATATGTGGTAAAATAAAATGTGATAGAGGCCATTATATTTAAATTAATTGCATGATGTCTTTCTCAACATCCCCAGGCTCCACTCACCACTAATAGTCTACAAAGGTGGTGTGCAAACCAGCTCATTGCACCATTTTCCACGAGAAGCCAACAGGAAAGACAAGGGAAAGGAAAGCTGGCTTCTGAAAAAACTAAGATAAAAACAATGCTTCATCACAATTTTTTAGTAGTAGCCATAAAAATTACCTCATGCATTGGCACGTCATCTTGATACTCTGGCCAGATGAGCCAGTCAAGTTAAATATACTAATTTATTTGAGTGGATTTGTGTCAGAGTTGCTCTGTAAGAAAAAAATGGTGCTTGGTCACTGTCTTGGCAAATGCCTTCTGAAAGAAATCGCTAAGTACATGATTTTGGATATGAAGTCATAAAATACAGTTACAAATCTTAGTGAGTTAACCACACGTTCTGCCATTTAATGAAAACCAGTAAGCAAGAAAAACATTATTATTGCAACCTCCCCAAAAGATACTTAAAAAATAAACAAGTGTTTCCAAAGTTGCTAGCAACCCAAGAGACATTTGAGTAAGATTTGATCTATTGGAAAATGGCATGATATCAGATTTACTAGTTGGACACTTTCCAGAACCACCTATGCACTATAATGCTTCATCAATTCAGATAATAGTGCATCAAGATAGTTGCCAGACCACCTGAAGTGTTGAAAATACTTAAGTATTAGAATCACAAAGTGAATCGGGGTAAATCAGAGGGGGAAACAAAGCATGAGAGACTATGGACTCTGAGAAACAAACTGAGGGTTTTGGAGGGGAGGCAAGTGGGGGGTTGGGTGAACCTGGTGGTGGGGATTAAAGAGGGCATGTACTGCATGGAGCACTGGGTGTGGTGTGTAAACAATGAATCTTGGAACACTGAAAAAATAAAATTAAAAAACAAACAAAAAAAAGAATTACATCAACTACTCTATGTGGAAGGACCCTTAAAAGTAATCTGTTTTTTGGCATACATTTGATTTTTCTTATCACCAAAAATCATTATCAATATTGGCCCTGTGCAGAATAATGGTAGGCACTGGACTCTTCAGTGCTCCTGGTATCACCTCCACCACACACTCACTCACTCATGTAAACATTTTCTTCTCCAGAATTCACCCACCTGTTTCAAGAAGGACCCATTTTTCTCTAGACCTGCTGCAGAGTCCTCAAAATTGTTGCTCTTTTTAATACATCTCATAGTAGCCACACTTCATCTCAGTTTATAGATTTTTGGGGGCGGGGTGAGTTTAGGAGAGTCAGGGCATGTGTAAGATAGCTTTCTCTCTTACTCCTTTACCCAGCTTGTCTGGGTATAGAATTCTAGATTGAAAGTCATTTTCTCACAGACATATGAAGCCTTATCTTCATTCCTTCCAGAATTAGGTGAAACTGTTTCTTTCCCCAAATCTGGGTTTAATTTCCTCAGTGAGAAGATGAAGAGTTTTACATGGGGATACACGGAACTGCCCAAATTCCAAGTACGTGCATGCAGGGTGTGAGACGTGGGTCATAAGTAATGATTTGTGCAGTTGACCTTAAATTTGGCACCATTCCCGTGTTCAGCCCTACTGCTCAGCTATGTTCTGCAGTTAAGCCTTCTGACTCTAAATCAAAATGCCCCACAGTTCATAGTACAGACTGGCTCTTACTTCTTCTGCAGACTTTTTTGTAGCATATTACAGGGTCTAATTTTCTTTCCATGTTTTATCCTTCACTCTTCTCCCTTTCATTCTGAATCTTGTAAAAATTTTGAGAATTTTCTCATCTCAATAAGAGCTCCTTTCTCTTATTCCCTTCTGTTTTATAGATGCATTCCTTTTTTCACTTGGTTTCTTTTATTGTGCTGGAATCTTAGGAGGGACAAAATATCCACATATTGTATCTTATCTGTTTTCTCAGCCAGAAACCCTTTATTGTCTTCCCAATTGTTTGAATTGTCAACCCCAATATAAAATGACTTCTATAACTCAAGTTCATAGCTACACATTCTTTCTGGAACTGATTTGTTCCAGTGAGCTCTTGATCTACTCAATTGCTAATAAGTCATTCTTAAATAATTTAACTTTGCAGTATAATTTCCAACCTCCAAGTTACCCTCCCTCAATAATTCTCTCATAGTTTTTGTTTCACACACTTACATTTAAAAATAAATTTAGAATCACTTTGTCAAATCCCTATCCCATTCCTAAAATTATGTTGGAATTCAGTTCCTTGTAACTGATTTAATTCCTAAATTAATTTGTGTCTGTCATTACTTTTTCAACATTATTATCTCATACCTCTGACCTCCAGTCTTGGCTTGTTTGGAATTATAGTCTACTTGGCATCAAGAATGATAATTTTATGACTCAAACTTGATCATGTTAGTTCTCTGTTTGAACTTTTGTCAGAGGTCCAAAAAATTTTCACGTCTACTATAAAAACCTGGTCTAGTATAAAAACCCTTGTAATTTGCCCTCTGTCCACCATTTTACATGGACATTTTAGAAATGTCCATCATTTCTCATACCTCCTCTATTGGTATTCCATACCAGGGGAAGACCAACCTTGTCATAGTACCCTTTACACAACATGATTGATCAGAGCCTGTATCTATTTACATACTATTCTCTCCCAGTACAAGACCTTCCATCCTATCCCTTTTCTGACTGATGACTTTCTTATTCATATTTCAAAACTTGGCTCAAACATAGCTCCCTCAGGAAAGGCTTACTTGACTTCTCTAGGGAAAGAATTAAGAGTTTCCTCTCATGGAACTAGTAGTCCATAACTCTATAAAAAATGCTTTATACTAGACTATAATTGTGTGTTTATATGTCTGTGTCCTCACTAAACTGTAAACCCCTCGAGGTCAAGGACTGTAGTCATATGGCAGGTACTCAACATGTCTACAAAATATAAGAATGTGAACGAGAGGAAAGAAGAAAGAATGAAAGGAGAAAGAAAGGAAAGAAGAAGGGGAGGAAGGAGGGGAGGAAGCAGGGAAGGGAGGAGGAAGGAAAGAAAGGAATTTTCAAACTAGGAAGTTTGAAAACAACTTTGAAAACAAGTGGTACATTTTATTAAATGGGGACCTTTAGGATTATTATATATATTTTTTCAAATTCTCTTTTTATGTGCATGATAATAGAACAGAGACTTTGATTGAAGAGAATCCTTATTATGTATCTGTAATGAAAGAGAATCCTTATTAGGTACAAATTTTGTTTGTAATTTTTGGTACTCATTAATTCTAGAATATCTGTCATCCGTTGTTATACCCTGGTTACATGATCAGTGTCCAGATAGACATTATCATCATTATCACTTGTCTTTCCTCAAGCTTTTAATTACCAAAATTTACTTCTCTGATGACATTTTTCTTTTTCCTTTCGAGTTTTTCTTTTTCATTGTCTTACTCTCACTAAACTGTTTTTTTTTTTTTAATTGTTTGGAACTTTTGGGAAAGTTCTATTTTCCCCCCTCTCTCCTATTTGCTCATCACTTCCCTCATACCCAGTCTGACACGAAAGCCCATTATTTCAATCAATATCTTGTCAAAATTGTCAATTATCTTCTCATCTGCTATACTCTCATGGTAATGAGACTCCTGTTCCAAGATTAACTGACTGTCCACGATCTCACTCCTATATATGAGCAGCTTCCATATATTGCTAAAGAGAACCCCATAACTGCACAACCAGCTCATGGTTTTAACATCAACTAGGTTTTCAGCACTGTTTAGTGCTATCTGTATGTTCGTAGACAGCATTTATCTCGTTCTCAGGGCAGCTAGTTCAAGCTTTGCCAAGTCTTCAAAGTGTACCATCCCTCACCTGCTCACCTCTTTAGAAGAAAACACTTAACTTCCAATTTTGAGAAACACTCTCATTTACAGACATTTTTACATCCATCTTTTCTTCTTACTTTAGAGCATGTCTTTTTTCTCTATGACAACTGTCTTTTCTTTTTTAATCTTTCTATCTCCTCATTGACCTCACTTCATTAATTATCCCATCTTCCTCCTCAGACTTCTCCCTGTATTTTCTCATCAGAATTTAAGCATGCTTAAATCTCTCCTATATTAAAGAATTGTCCACTGATCCTCTATTCTTCTCTATCCATCATACTAATATCTTCTTTTCACCTAAACTGTACTGAAAATTTGTTTACACATTCTCCACTTTTTACCCCATATTCGACTTTCAAACATTATAGAACCCAGTGTCTCCTATGTCTGCTGAGAACATTCATGGTAAAATTGGCATGTATCTCTGTGGCTACACAATAAGCTATTTGCAAACCACATTTGTTTGACCTCCCTGCATATTCACCAGGTTTTATTTATACCTACTTCACACTCCATCTGCTCTGTTTCTGATATGCAGTTTTCCTTATTGCTCCTCACTTACTACCATTTCTCTTGTTAATTAGAGTCAGTGTCAAGCTATATGTTTTTTGTTCTTTAGGAATTGAAATTACTTGGGTTCCACTCTACACACTCTCTTTGAAGGACTCTTCCACTTCCATAACTTCAGCTATTACTTATAGTCAGGGAATGTGTCCATTTATATTTACTTACAGTCAGGGTAATGTGTCCATTACCTTGAACTTTACAGATGACAACCCTCTTAATTTTAAAATCCACAATCAAGTCACTCCAAAGATGTCTGAAACTGTATTAAACTCTTCCTCCCTCCATATCCCAATTGAATTCTCTACAGGGATTAATACATATCAAGCCTCAAAGTAGCCTCTCCTGAGGGTAATAGCATTACCCTAAAAAATAGGTTTACTCAGTTCTCTTGCCCTCCACATTCAATTAGTAACTACGTTCTATAAGTCTCCCTCTATAAAACTTTTGCCCCCCACATTCAATTAGTAGGGACATTCTATAAGTCTCCCTCTATAAAAGTTTTTGATTCACAAATCTTTTAATTCAGACAATTCTTATTTTTCACCTGAGTTATTCCAAAGCTCCTTAAATTAGTGCTAGCTCTCTAGATTTGCCCTCCTATTCCCTGCAACTGGAATTTTCTTTCTAAAACACAAATGTGTGATGTGATGCTGCTTACCTGGTTAGAAATCTTCAGTGCAGCTCCACTAAATTTGAAATAAAGGCCAAGATTCTAAGTGTAATATTTAGGGCCCTTCATGGTCTGACTGCTGCTTACTTCTCAAGCCTCAGGTACATCATCCCTTACTGTTAGCTTCCACATTATTTAATTCTAATCATTATACTTGAAAACGTTTATGATTCCTTCTTCCTTCTGTTTCAATGAAAATATAAGCTTGATGAGGAGAATCATATCTTACTTAGTATCTTTAAGTCTTTGGCATACTGTTAATTACAATAAACATGTATATATAAACATATGATTGAATAATGGGTGAATGAAATCTCCTACCTGTTAATAGTAAATCAGCTTCATGTTCATATAAAATAAATAGTGCACAAATAATGCAATCCAGGTGTCATACAATAATTTGTTTTTAAAAATCAGAAAAATTTCACTGAGATATTTATTTACCTGTTAATTCTAATAGGAACTGACTGAAATCATTTCTTTGCTGTTTCAATATCAATACTGAATAGTGGCTTGCATAATGAGTATATAAAATAAACAAATGATTAATTAGATTTTGATTATAATGAAAATGGTTTTAATAACTTTTATGGTCACTGTCATCAGTTCTATAATCACAAAATTGTTATTACATGGAAGAGCTTGGTTTCCATGTTCTGAATGCATGCTATGCTTGCAGAATTTTAAAAATTATTGCAGGATTAATAGTATTTTTATGAGGGCCCAGATCATCTTGAGTTTTTGTATGTTCATTTGACTAACATATTGGTCTCGTCTGATATTGGATCTTATAACATAAACCTCACTGTATTTTAAGGAGTCCAGATCCATTATCAATTTGAGCTAACAGGCTAACCCTGTACAGACACCTATATTGAGTCAAAATCCACTCTATAAAGCTGAATATTTGGACTTATTCCTATTAACTTGGCATGATTTAAACTCAATAGGATTCAGTACTTCTGACAAGTTCTAAATGGAGATGTCTGAAAGGTTACTATCATTATTATCTGGGCTTTCACCCAGCATTCAAACTCACAAATCACTGTCATGTTTTCTGCTAAATTCAGCATTAGTTCTGGACTCCACATTATTTCATTCCTTTGGTATATATATGTACTATGAGAATTAATAGAAGAGAATATTTTTGTATTTATGCTTACTAGTGTACTTAGAAATAAAAACATGCAATTTTATTTAAGACTAATAAAGGTGAAAATTTTAATATGTATACCTCTCTATACACTTTCATTTCTGTAACCCTTTTCTCTAATTTTCTTTAAAAAACATTAACATTTCCTAAAATAAACAGTCATAATGAAGGGCTCAATATTTGGGTTGCATATATACAATGAAAGAAATCTTAAAACTTTTAGAAGTAAATTTTAAATAAAAACATTTACATAGCATTTTTAAAAAGCAGCAGGTAAGAGTAGCTACAGGTCATTTTTACCCTGAAAGGGAGACAAAAGCATTTTCAAGATTCCTATAGAAGCAGTCAATACCACAAAGCTCCTCTAAGGATTTCAGAAACTCTATTATCTCTCAACAAAACTGATAAATAATCAACCTTTAAAGGAATGCTATAGATTGGATTGTGTCTCCCTCAAATTCATGTTGAAGCCCTAATATCTGATATAATGGTATTTGGAGATAGGGCTTTTGGGAGAGAATTAGGTCATGAGGGTAGAGTCCTCATGAAGGGATTGGTGCCCTTATAGCAAGAGACCAGACAGCTTGTTCTCACTTTCTGCCATGTAGGGATACAGCAAGAACATGGCCGTCTGTGAACAAGGAAGAAGGCTCTCAACAGACATCAAATATACCAGCACTTAGATCTTGGACTTTCCAACCTTCAGAACTGCGAGAAATAAATGTCTTGCTTAAACCACATAGTCTAGGGTATTTTATTATAGAAGCCCCAGATGACTAGGAGGGGGCAGTAATAATTTCACTATTAATTTGCAAATCAGAAGTCATATTCATTTTGCAAATTTAATTAAGTCATTTAGTTAACCATATAAAAAAGCATACTTCTTTAAATATTTAACTACCATGTTATTGATGAGAAAGTACTGTGAAACTACTTTTGAGTGGTATGTAATAAAACCAGTATTAGGGGAATAGTGTGTATTAGTATGAAATATGTGTGTTTTAAACTATAAATGAAAAATATTTGAATTTTATGATCAAACAGACTTGTCTCTTAGGGCATGTCAGATGAGAGAGAGCAAGTTCAAGTCCTGAATAGACTAGGGAAGTGTACAACAAAGTCGATAGGGATAGCAAGATGATAAGTTAACACAATAAAATTCTCATTGCTGGAATAAAAACAGAGTGAAATGGGATATGCAGTAGATGAGCAGTAGATAGGTTTAAAAGTAGACTCAATAGCAAAAATTCCAAGAGAAGAAGACCTAACATTAAGGAGAACACAAGGCCCAGACTCTTCCAGGTGCAGAGAGACCAGTGACCGCGTCCTAGAGTCAGGGATTTAACTGCTTCTAAACTGGTCAAACCTGGGGCGCCTGGGTGGCTCAGTGCATTAAAGCCTCTCCTTCGGCCCAGGTCATGATCCCAAGGTCCTGGGATGGAGCCCTACATCGGGCTCTCTGCTCTGCAGGGAGCCTGCTTCCCTTCCTCTCTCTCTGCCTGCCTCTCTGCCAGCTTGTAATCTCAATCTGTCAAATAAATAAATGAAATCTTAAAAACAAAAAAATAATAAAAATAAACTGGTCAAACCTAGAAATACTTAGTTTCATGATCATTCAATTAATTGGCAACTATTTTTTATTTGAATTTCTTCTCTTTTTCCACCCCTCGACCTCATTTGTAATCTAGATCTACATAAATTCTTTACTGAGTTAAAGTTTCTACTTTCTAAATGGTTTCCCTATCTTAGGGCTGGATTTTTCATCAATGAATTCTTCTTGATGGCACTGTGTGAAGTTGTTAGTCATAAACTCTATTCTTTGTACTCTGCTTTATATTTTTGATTTGTCTCTTCTATAGACAGTTGGTGTGTGCCAAGAGTTGAGTTTTATGCTAGCCAAGACAGGCACCATTCGGGGGGGAAAAAAAGAATGAACGGAAAATTTAATAACATATAATATTCCTTTCTATTTTCCCCCCCCTTAATCTGAGCAATTTTTTAATCTCGGGCTATAAGGCTATTTATGTCTCAATCATCCTTTAAAAAATCAAAACATAAAGAAAAGCAACAAAAATAACTTTGGAAAGAAGTCTCTACTTGAATCCCCATCTAGATACCTTCTCTTTCATACTGACTATGTATTCTTCCTCATTTTCTACTCACTGCCTTAGCCAAGTCTCATTTTGTGCCCATTGTCCACATCAATGTACCCTTGCTGTCATAGCAATTTATGTTTTGCAGACTATTTTTTTTAAATATCCATTACTTTTCACATTTTTGATTATTACTTTCTGAAACTTTTTACTCTTAGTTTTTAAGACATCTCTACTATTAGACTACATCTTTTAGCCTCATTCATAGATTTTGTTGTTATGTTGTTCTTTACTGAAAATCCACTTTCTCTAGCTGACTCCTCTAATCCTTCCCCTAAAAAACCTCTTCTTATAGAATATATTTTCCCTATTTTATTTTTCTATTTGTTTTTGCTTATTTATTTTACAATATGTCCTAGAATCATATCACACTCAGCAAGCCCCAGATTAAACTTAAACTTTCTTTCACTAAGCAGTTTCTATTTTGGTGATTTTAGTTAGTGGCAAAGACATATACCCAGAAAGTGAAGAAATCTGAGATTCAACTTTATTCTCTTTTTGGTCATCCTCTATTCCTACTAATTTTATCTCCTAAGTATAATAGTGCCTTTCCCCTATTTGTACTACCAATCTTGACTACCAATAATTCACATTCTCACTAGTTTTAACCTGTATTATTATAATGGCTCACAACTATTAAAGGAGTATATTCATCAGTGAAAGCTTTGGAAAATTAGAGCCAAACAGAAGAATGAACAAAAATCTATATTTAAAGCTACTACTGACTTAACTGTTGTTAATATTTTGGTTCATCCTAGATATCTTTTGCAATTTATAGTCCATATATTTTAATATATACATGTATTTAAAAGGGGAAAGCAGTGTATAATTTTTTTTATAACAAGTCTTTCATTCAATAGTATATAACAGGCTTTTTTCCCTATAGAAATAAATGTATTATTTGTGATTACTTGTTGTAGATCTTCTATAAATATGAATGCCATTTAAAATTTCTATATAGAGTACTGTAGGTCAGGCTCTAATTGTTACTAAATTTAAAATATTTACCCCTTGGGCACCTGAGTGGCTCAGGTGGCTAAATATCTGCCTTTGGCTCATAACATGATCCCAGATCATGAGATCCCATGATCTCAGATCATGATCGAGCCCCACATCAGGCTTCCTGCTCAGTGTGGAGCTTGCTTCTCCCTCTCCTCCCAGCTTGTGCTTGTTCTCTCTCTCTCTCTCTCAAATAAATGGATAAAATCTTAAAAATAAAATAAAATAAAATATCTACCTCTTAATTCATTGTATTAAGTGAGCTGAAGTTTATTCAACCAATCTGTTATGAGGGGACATTTAGTGAGCCATTTCAAACATAGCTTAAAATTTTGTAATTGAACCCTATCTATAAAAAGAAGAAAAAACAATAAATGTCCTCAGCATTGCACATGTGCCTCTCAATTATCCAACCTTCTCCTCTATCTCTAGTTTCATATCCCATTAATATTTTCAAACTGATAAAGTTGGCTTAATTCATAATACAATCACATTGTAAGATCATTTCAATCTGTATACAGGGATATATTTAAATACTAATAGATTTGTTACATGCTTCAAATTAGCGATTTGACGGTCATATATTCATGCATTTCTAGTGCCTACTGTAACCTAGATACTTTGCTAGGTATGGATGAATCATGGGTAATCAAGGGGAGCACAATCCTTGGAACATTTATTCACATATAAAAAAAGCAATTCTGCTTTAATTTAGTTTAAGCAAAACAAACAAAAAAACCAAAATATTAAGATGCAACTAACCCCAGAAAAATTGTACATTACATTTTCATCTGTTGGGGGAAAAAAAAAGTGAGGGAAAACCACAGAAGAGGCAGGCTGGCTAGAAGCACCAGACACTATCATGGTGACAGGCTGAAGTTTCTAGAATGTAGTGGGCAGGGAGGATGTAGCTGCAAACCTGCTGTAACTACAGGTAAGAGACCAATAGGAAGCAGAAAGATACACAGAAAGAATTAACAAAACTGATAAACCCCTAGCCAGACTTATCAAAAAGAAAAAGGGAAACAACCCAAATAAATAAAAGAGAAGAGATCTCAACCAATTTCTGTGATGTTGGTTGAAATACAAACAGAAATACAAACAATTATAAGATATTATGAAAAAGTATATGCCAAAAAATGGGGCAATCTGAAGAAATGGATAAGTTCCTAAAAACATATAAACTACCAAAACTAAAACAGAAAGAAATAGAACAGACCCAAAACTACCAAAGACATTGAATCAGTCATCAAAAATCTCCCAACACACTAGAATCCAGGGTGGGATGGCTTCCCAGGGGAATTCTACCAAACATCTAAAGAAAAGTTAATACCTATTTTTCCGATGCTGTTCCAAAAAAATAGAAATGGAAGGAAACTTCCTAACTCATTCTAAGAGGCCAGCATTACCTCAATTCCAAAACCAGACAAAGACCCCACAAAAAAGAATTACAGACCAGTATCTGTGACGAACATCAATGCAAAAATTCTCAACAAGATACGAGCTAATTAAATCCAACAGTACAGTAAAAGGATTATTCACCATGACCAAGTGGGATTTATTCCTGGGCTGCTAGAGGTGGTTCAATAAGTCAACCAATGTGATACACTACATTAAAAGAATAAAGAGTAAGAATGATATGATCCTCCCAATAGATGCAGAAAAAACATTTAACAAAGTAAACCATCTATTCTTGATAAAAACCTCAAGAAAGTAAGGGTAGATGGAACATACTTGAACATGATAAAGACCATACATGGAAGATCCACAGCTAATATCATCCTCAATGGGGAGAAACAGAGAGCTTTTCTTCTACTGACAGGAATAAGAGAGGGATGTATACTCCCACCATTGTTATTTAACATAGTACTAGAAGTCCTAAAGCCTCATTAATCAGAGAACAAAAAGAAAGAAAAGGCATCCAAATCAGCAAGGAAGAAGTCAAACATTTGTTCTTCCCCGATGATATGATACTCTATTTAGAAACCTGAAAGACTCCAGCAAAATACATGAATTCAGCAAAATTGAGGATTCAAAATCAATGTACAGAAATCTGTTGCATTTCTATATACCAATAATGAAGCAACAGAAAGAGAAATCAAGGAATTGATTCCATTTATAATTACACCAAAACGATAAGATACCTAGGAAAAGTCCTAGCCAAAGAGGTAAAAGATCTGTACTGTGAATATTATAGAACACTTATGGGAGAAATTGAAGATGACACAAAGATATTGAAAAGCATCCTATATTCATGGATTGGGAGAACAAATAGTGTCAAAATGTCTACACTACCCAAAGCAATCTACACATTCAATGCAATCCTAGTCAAAATACCAACAGCATTTCTTATAGAACTAGAACAAACCATTCTAAAATTTGCATATAATCACAAAAGACCCCAAATAGCCAAACCAATCTTGAAAAAGAAAAGCAAAGTGGGAGGCATCACAATCCCAGACTTCACGCTATATTACAAAACTGTAATCACCAAGACAGTATGGTACTGGCACAAAACCAGACACATGGATCAATGGAACAGATTAGAGAACTCAGAAATTGACCCACAACTGTATGGTCAACTAAATTTTGACAAAGCAGGAAAGAATGTCCAATGGAAAAAGGACAGTCTCTTGAACAAATGGTGTTGGGAAAACTGGATAGCAACATGCAGAAGAATGAAACTGGACCATTTTCTTACACCAAAAACAAAAATAAACTCGAAATGGATGAAAGACCTAAATGTGAGACAGGAAACCAATCCTAGAGAAGAAAACAGGAAGCAACTCTATTATCTCAGTTGCTGCAACTTCTTAGTAGACAGGTCGCTGGAAGCCAGGGAAACAAAAGCAGAAATGAACTACTGGAACTTCATCAAGATAAAAAGCTTCTGCACAGTGAAGGAAACAACAAAACTAAAAGGCAACTGATGGAACAGAAGATATTAGCAAATGACATATCTGATAAATGGTTAGTATCTAAAGTCTATAAAAAAAAATTCCCAAACTAAACACCCCCCAAAATTAACAATCTAGTTAAGAAATGGGTAAAAGACATGAATATTTTTCCAAAGAAGACATACAGATGACTAACAAACACATGAAAAAATGCTTAACATCATTCATCATTAGAGAAATACCAATTAAAACCACAATGAGATACTACCTCACTCCAGTCAGAATGGCTAAAATTAACAACTCAGGAAATAATAGATCTTGGTGGGGATGCAGAGAAAGGGGACCCCTTATGAACTGTTGGTAGGAAGGCAAACTAGTGCAGCCACTCTGTAAACGGTATGGAGTTTCCTCAAAAAGTTAAAAATAAAACTACCCTATGACCCTGCAAGTCCACAACTAGGCATTTATCCAAGGGATAACAAAATACTGATTCAAAGGGGGCACATGCACCTCAATGTTTATAACAGCCAAATTATGGAAAGACCCCACGTGTCCATCGACTGATGAATGGATAAGAAAGATGTTGTGTATATATATATATATATATATATATATATATATATATATATGCAATAGAATATTACTCAGCCATCAAAAAGAATGAAATCATGGCATTTCCAGCAACGCAGATGGAACTAGAGTGTATTATGCTAAGTGAAGTAACTCAGAGACAGACAAATACCATATGATTTCACTATATGTGGAATTTAAGAAACAATACAGATGAACATAGTGGAAGGGAAGGGAAAAAAAAATAAAATAAGATAAAAACAGAAGGAGGCAAACCGTAAGAGACTCCTAACCACAGAGAACAAACTGAAGATTGCTGGAAGGGAGGTGGGTGGGGGATGGACTAAAAGGGTGATGGGCATTAAGGAGAGCACTTGTTGGGATGAGTACTGGGTGTTACATGTAAGTGATGAATCACTAAATTCTACTCCTAAAACAAACACTACACTATAATCTTAAACTCTTGTACTTTTATTTACCCAAGGTAATTTTTATAATAATTATTTGTAGTATAGCACTAAAGCTTTTACTGATGTATAGATAAAATATCTATATCTTAAAATCATATATATCTCTTGCAAAAATAAAAATATACATTTTCTGAAAGAATGGCAAATTTGACTTGGGCCAAAGTATCTGCCTTTGGCTCAAGTCATAATCCCAAGGTCCTAGGATTGAGTCCCACATCCGGCTCCCAGCTCACTGGGGAGCCTGCTTCTTCCTCTGCCTGCCTCTCCCCCTGCTTGTGCTCTCTCTCTCTGACAAATAAAATCTTAAAAAAAAAAAAAAAGTCACACAATTTTTCATTTAAAAAGAAATATCTGCCCTTTATTAATAGTTTCTTCTTAATTTATAACTATCTAACTAAGTAAGTAAACTTATCCTTATATCTATCATCTTTACTGAAAATAGGATACAATAATAGAAATGGTTTGTGAGGTATCCCTGTATTCCACATGGGAGAATATATAGACGTATTTTATATGTATATTTCCCTAAAGACAGAAGACAATGGCTATAAATTAAAATATACAGAAACAGAAACCTTAATTATATTTTCCAGCAAGAGTATTTTTCTTTATTATGCTGGAAGAGTGAACAAAGTAACTTTTTACTACATTTAATAAAATGGAGTTTTATTCTTTCTAATAGTTTTCTTTATTAACAATGTGAAAGAGGGGCTAAGCTGTGATAATCACAAACGAATGTAATTTTCAAATGATATAACGATACAGGTAGAACAAGCTCAAAAATAAAAATAATTAGTGCTTACCATGAATGAGTCATATTTGCCCCACCATTTTTTTTAAACTACTTTAAAATACCTCATCATTTTATCATTAAAAGAAAAAAATAAAAAGCTGTTTAAAGTGGCCATGGCTGCCTGTGGATTTCTTGACCCTTTTTTCACCTTCTCTACAATTTCATCTACCTCCTTTATGAACTTAGGTCTCAGTGCAGCTTTTACTTCCTCCAGAAAACCTTCCCTGTGCCTCTTGGGACTGTAGTGGAAATCCTCCCCTATGTGTTCCCACAGCAACTTCATGCTTTTTTTAGCACTTATGCTGAGGCATAATTGCTTGTTTATTTGTCTGTCCTCTTCAATTAGACCATATACTCCAGGTATATAAGAGCTATGGTTTTTCATTATATTTCTAGTACTTTACACATATTTTTAGCTTTAGATAAAGTTCAATAAATGTTTATTGCATTAAATATAATGAGAATTTAAACAAATTTTCAAGATCATAGATCCAGATGAATTTGCTCTATGCTATTCCCAGGATACATTTACTTGACTGAACCATTATGAATACATCGGGACATGATATCCAACCTAATTTCAAAATCTGACCCACCTAGTATAAATCAGTATTGTGTCAAAGACAACATTTTGTATTCTTACCATCACTTTATAAAACTAATTAAAGCATTCTTTCCATAAACAGAAAACCTATATGTTTTATTACTTTATTGAGAAGATCTGGGATTCAAGCAAAAGAGAGGGTGGTAAGTAGACTATCATACCATACCAATATTGTTAAATCTTATGAGGACAGGCACAACGTTCATGAAGTGAATCTTGAGGAAAACAATATCATCATTCAGAATGGTGATCTAAAATTGGTGTATAGAAGAAATATGACCAAAAAAAACCCCCAAAACAAAAACAACCTGAAGTGTGTTTTAAGAAATAGTGAGCAAAGCCAAGACTAATTCTACTAAAGTCAAAAGCAGGTTTTATACAAAAGAACAGGAAGGAGAAAAAACGGTCCTTAGTTTTGTTCATAAGATGGTCAATAAACTTGTTAATAACTGTTTATGAAGCTAGCATAGACAATAAACAAAAGAAGGCAGAAGACAAATTATTAGAAAAATAGCAATAAATTTTTAGTAAAAAATTTAAGTTAAAGGATTAACATAATTAACATGTAAAAATGTATCACAAATACAGAAGGGGAAAATTAACATCTAAATGGAAAATTATGTAAAGGTTATAAGTATGTTTTGCTAAATAACAAATTTTCTAATAAAGATAAATAACATTCAGGATAAAGAAGATGTGGTATATATATATATATATATATATATATATATATATGCACACACATACATACATACACACACGCAATAGAATACTATGCAGCTATCAAAAGAAATGAAATCTTGCCACTTGCAACGACATAGACAGAACTAGAGGGTATTATGCTGAGTAAAATAAGTCAATCAGAAAAAGACAATTATCATATGATCTCCCTGATATGAGAAATTTGAGAGGCAGAGTGGGGGGGGTTGGGGCATAGAAAAGGGAAAAATGAAACAAGAAGGGATCGGGAGGGAAACAAACCATAGGAGACTCTTAATCTCACAAAACAAACTGAGGGTTGCTGGGGGGCGAGGGGTATGGAGAGGGTGGTTGGGTTACGGACATTGGAGAGGGTAAGTGATATGGTGAGCGCTGTGAAGTGTGTAAGCCTGACGATTCACAGACCTGTACCCCTGGGGCAAATAATACATTATATGTTAATAAAAACAATTAATAAAAAAAGATAAATAACATTCAATCTCTAAATAATACAAATTATAAAATAATTTTTAAATGAAATACCATTTCTCACCAATAACACGGGTTAATTTAAAATGCTTTGTTCTACTGAAGACATGGACTCATTCATAATGGGTTATAATATAAATTGGTACATTGATGTAAAAATTGACAAAGTATCGCTATTTCAAAATAATACACATATTTTGAAATAATGAATTAATACTTAAGAACAAGATGTATGAAAATACTCAGAGCTGTGGTCAATTATGTACATACGGCTGTCAATATACATCAGTGAAGAACAAAACAAAGCTGGCTACTTCCGTGAAGCTCACATTCTAATGGTAGAAGAGATGAGTACACAGACAATACAGCATACACAAAATGAATACATGAAATACATAGCATATCAGTAAGAAGATTATACATTTTATGGCAAAAAAAAAAAAGAATGATGTCAGAGAGATTAATAAATGCAAGTGGCTTAGCTAGAGCAGAGCAAGGGTTGGGCACTTGCAGTATAAATTGAGATCATCAGATTAGGTAGGGCCTTGTTGTGAAAAGGCTTGAATAAAGTGGCAGAGTTATGCTGCACTCAAATTTCACCTTGCACACAAAGTAGAAGAAATGGACACATTTCCAGCATTCATAAATTTATCTGAATTATTTTGAATGTATTTAGAATTTTAATGTTATAGCCTAAGGTAGTACATTTCAGAGGCAATGTAAACTTTGACTTTTGTATGGATTTTTGGAGTCTGTGAAATCATGGTCTGATTCACAACTGCTACTTCCTCAGTGAGGACTTGTAAGTTACTTAACCTCCCAAGCCTCAGTCTTTTGACTGTAAAATGAGAACAAAATCCCTTACTTAATAAAATTGCAGTGGTCAATAAATGCACTAATATCTTGCATGCATTCAGTGACTAGTAGGTGTTTTTCTTATTTGACTATACATCTTTAATACACTGAAAAGACACTGTCTAAATTAATAGAATTAAAATATTAGTGAATTATTATTATCAGTTATTCTAAGATAATCTTGTTAGGCTAGTTTCCAGGAAATACTAAATAATCGATATTCATTTTATATTTTCCAGATACTCATTGTGATTTAATATACTAAACTATTTCTTTTATTGCCAAAAGCATGTATAGGTAGTATGTTGTAACTTCTGAAATACATATGTAATGCTTAAATATTTTACTTCTTTTCTTTGAACTTCTCCTAGCTACTTCCAGCATGTTTGTGTGTGTGCATGTGTGTACACATACATATTTACATGTATTTATATGAAGTCTTATACACTTAAACATTTCCTTAAACATCCCCTTTTATTTATTATATAAAAGCTTATAACAAATATTGAGTTCATAACTTTTATTACTACCAGTAAATAACTAAGTCATCAATATCTACTTTTAGGATAAAAAGGTAACAAATGAAAGAGGTTTTACTTATTTTCAATTTTCACAAATCCAAGCAAAATGATAATAATAGTAATAGTAAGAATAAGAGGGTGAAGAAAGAGAAGAAGAAAGAGGGAAAAAGGAGAAGAAGAGGGAGAAACAAGGAAGGGGAGGGACACCAGCAACAGCAAAAATTGGAGGAGAAAAATAAAAAGACGGTCCCTAAACACAGTCGGACTTATCAACTTCTTTTGCCAAAACATTGATACAAATGAGGAAAATTTAAAAATGAAATTCAGAGTAATGTCTTAATAAAAATAATATAATATTACATGAAACATTAACATTAACATTCATTATATCTTGACAATGCTAGAATTTTCTTTAGCTCTTAACATTCTTAGTAGATTTTATATTAATTACTCAATTTTCTGCAGTGGTTATGCCAATCAGATATGAAAGTAACCATTCCAGGGAAATTGGCATTTTGAAGCAGTCAGTACATAGCAGGTCGTGTAGAAAATGGTTTCTCATAGCATTCATTAAATCTGGAAGTGCTATAACTGGTAATAATTACATTTAATGCTTAAGGTTAGAGGAAATATTATTCATTTCTCCAACTTAATAAGCCTCATGATTTTTTAATTATTTTTTATTATGTTAGTCACCATACAGTATGCCATTAATTTTTGATATAGTGTTCCAAGATTCGGTGTTAACAAGTCTCATGACTCTTTTTTTTTTAAGATTTTATTTATTTATTTGAGAGAGAGAGAGAGAGAGCGAGCATGAGCAGGGAGAAGGTCAGAGGGAGAAGCAGACTCCCCATGGAGCTGGGAGCCCAATGCGGGAGTCAACTCGATCCCTGGACTCCAGGATCATGACCTGTGCCAAAGGCAGTCAGTCGCTCAACCAACTGAGCCACCCAAGCCCTCTCATGACTTTTAAACACATAAAATTTGCACTGTTTACTGGTCACTTTAATAGATTATTTCATACTTCATGTCCTATCAAGAAGAATCTTTAACTTAGTAAATAAAAGAAACATGTAAATTATATGTGATGATGACAAATCATTAGAGAGAATTTTTGCATCAACTTTGGTTTCCTTATGAGAATTTACAGTCTTTCTCTGTTTCTCATGGAATTTGTGACTCCTCAGCCTCTTCGATCTCTGTTGCACATTATTCATACATTTTTTAATAAAATCTTTTTTTTCTTGTTAATCAATTTAAGGACAAGAGTTTCATCCTAACAGTCCTTTGATTCATATTGTCCACCACAGTGAATGAATGGCTGGCTTGTACACTGTAAGTACATCATAACCCATTAGCGATTTTATAATTAGTAACTTGACTCCAGTATGATAGCATATGCATGAATGGTTTAAAAATAAGGACAAAAAAGATCTAAGTCATCCATGCATCTTTTCTGACCACAATGCTGTGAAACTATAAATCAACCACAAGAAAAAATCTGGAAAGACCACAAATACATGGAGGTTAAATAAAATGTTACTAAACAACAAATCAAAGAGGAACCAAGAAACCAAGAAATCAAAGAGGAAATAAAAAAATACATGGAGACAAATGAATGTGAAAAAACAATGATCCAAAATCTCTAGGATGAAGCAAAATCTCTAGGATGTAGCAAAAGAACCAAAGTTCTAAAAAGGAAGCTTATAGCAACAGAAGCCTATCTCAAGAAGAAAAAAATCTCAAACTACCTAACCTTAAGCCTAAAGCATCTAGAAAAAGAACTAACAAAACCCCAAACCAAGAAAAGAAAAGAAATAATAAAGATCAGAGCAGAAATAAATGAACTAGAAACAAACAAACAAAAATAGAACAGATCAATTAAACCAGGAGATAGTTCTTTAAAAAGATCAACAAAATTGATGAAACTTTAGATTCATAGAGAGAGAAAGAGGGGACTCAAATAAAATCAGAAATGAAAGAAGAGAAATAAACACCAAAGAAATACAAAGGATTATAAAAGAATAATGAAAAATTATATACAAAGAAATTGGACAAAGTAGAAGAAATGGAAACATTTCTAGAAACACATAACCTACCAAAATTGAATCAAGAAGAAATAGAAAATTTTAACAGACCAATTACCAGTAATAAAATTGAATCAGTTAAAAAAAAAAAAAAAAAAAGCCCTCCCAATAAAAGAGGGCTTCACAGGAGGAATATCAAACTTTTTTTTTTTAAGATTTTATTTTTATTTATTTGACAGAGATCACAAGTAGGCAGAGAGGCAGGCAGAGAGAGAGGAGGAAGCAGGCTCCCCACCGAGCAGAGAGCCCAATGCGGGGCTTGATCCCAGGACCCTGGGATCATGACCTGAGCCGAAGGCAGAGGCTTTAACCCCCTGAGCCACCCAGGCACCCCAAGGAATATCAAACTTTTTTTTTTTTTTTTAGATTTTATTTATTTGTCAGAGAGGGAGAGAGAGCGAGCGAGCACAGGCT
>NW_019154089.1:42790023-43006425 GCF_002288905.1 Enhydra lutris kenyoni | reverse complement strand
TGTAGGGCTTGATCCCAGGACCCTGGGATCATGACCTGAGCCGAAGGCAGAGGCTTTAACCCCCTGAGCCACCCAGGCACCCCAAGGAATATCAAACTTTTTTTTTTTTTTTTAGATTTTATTTATTTGTCAGAGAGGGAGAGAGAGCGAGCGAGCACAGGCAGACAGAATAGCAGGCAGAGGGAGAAGTAGGCTCCCCGCCGAGCAAGGAGCCCGATGTGGGACTCGATCCCAGGACGCTAGGATCATGACCTGAGCCGAAGGCAGCTGCTTAACCAACTGAGCCACCCAGGTGTCCCAGGAATATCAAACTTTTAAAGAAAGAGTTAATACCTATTCTTTTCAAACTATTCCAAAAAATAGAAGAGGAAGAAAATATTCCAAATTCATTCTATGAGGGCTGTTTTACCTCTATTACAAAACCGGATAAAGACACAACAACAGAAAGAGAACAGACCAATATCTCTGATGAACATCGTTGTGAAAATCCTCAACAAAAGATAAGCAAACTGAATCTAACACTGCCTTAAAAAAATAATTCACCATGATCAAGTCAGATTTATACCAGGATACAAGGGTGGTTCAATATTTGCAAATCAATCAATGTGATACATCACATTAACAAGAGAGAGGATAAAAACCATGTAACCATTTCAAAAGGTGAGAAAAAGCATTTGATAAAGTACAACAACCATTCATGCGAAAAACTCAACAAAGTAGGTTAAGAGGGAATGTATCTCAACATAATAAAGGACATAAATGAAAAACCTATAGGTAACATCATACTCAATGATGAAAAACTGAAAGCTTTCTCCCTAAGATCTGGAATAAGGCAAGGATGACTCTCAAGACTTTTATTCAACACAGTACTGGAAGTCCCAACACACAGCAATTATACAAGAAAAAGAAATAAAAGCATCTAAATTAGTAAGGAAGATGTATACCTTACATTATTTGCAAATGACAAGATACAATATTTAGACTTCACCATAAAACTACTTGAACTGATATATGAATCCAACAGAGTCCCAGGATACAAAGTCAATGTACAGAAACCTGTGATTTTTGTATACAATAATAATGAAGCAACAAAAAGAGAAAAATTAAGAAAGCAAACCCATTTATAATTTTAGTGAAAATAATAAAATACATGGAATAAACTTAACCAAAGAGGTGAAAGAGCTATACTCTGAAAACTACACAACATTGATGAAAGAAACTGAAGATGACACAAACAAATAGAAAGTCATTCCATGCCCATGGATTGCCAAGAACAAATATTGTTAAAATGTCCATACTACCTAAAGCAATCTATAGATATAATGTGATCCTTATCAAAATCCAATAGAATTTTTCAAGAACTAGAACAAATGATCAAAAAATTTGTATGAAATGACAAAAAACCCTGAATAGCCAAAATAACCTTAGAAAAGAAACACAAAGCTGGAGGTATCACAATTGCAGATTTCAAGTTATATTACAAAGATATAGTAATCAAAACCATATGGTACTCATACGAAGACAGACATATAGATCAATGGAACAGGATATAACTCAGAAACAAACCCAAAACTATATGATCAATTATCCTTTGACAAGAGACAAGAGTATGCAATCAGAAAAAGTCTCTTCAACAAATGATGTTGGGAAAACTGGACAGCTATATGCAAAAGAACAAAAGTGGACCACTTTCTTACACCATATACAAAAATAAATTCAAAATTGATTAAAGACCTAATTGTCAGACCTAAATCCAGAAAAATCCTAGAAGAGAACAGAGGTAATTTTTCTGACATCAATCATAGCAACATCTTTCTAGATATGTCTCCTGAGGCAAGGGAAACAAAAGCAAAAATAAACTACTGGGACTACATCAAAATAAAAAGCTTCTGCAAAGCTAAGGAAACAATGAACAAAATGAAAAGGGAACCTACTAAATGGGAGAAAATATTTGCAAATGACATATCCAATAAAGGGTCAGTATCCACAATATATAAAGAACTTTTAAAACTCAATACCCCCAAAACAAACAATCCAATTAAAAAATGGGCAGAAGACATGAACAGACATTTCTCCAAAGAGGACACATAGATGGCCAGCAGACACATGAAAAGATGTTCAACATCACTCATCATCACAGAAAGTAAATCAAAACCACTATAAGATGTGACCTCACACCTGTAAGAATGGCTAAAATCAACAACACAAGAAACAACAGGTTTTGGTGAGGATATGGAGAAAGGGGAACCTCTTGTACTTTCGGTGGGAATGCAAATTGGTGTAGCCACTCTGGAAAGCAGTATGGAGTTTCATCAAAATTTAATAACAGAACTACCCTAGGATCCAGCAATTGCACTACTAGGTATCTACCCAAAGAACACAAAAATATGAATACAAAGGGATATATGCACTCCATTGCTTACAGCAGCATTATTTACAATAGCCAAATTATGGGAATAGCCCAATCATCCATGGACTGATGAATGGATAAAGAAGATGTGGTACATATGTACAATGGAATATAACCCAGCCACAAAAGAGAATGAAATCCTACCATATGCAATGACATGGACACACCTAGAGAGTGTAAGGTGAAGCAAAATAAGTCAGTCAGAGAAAGACAAATACCATATGATTTCACTCATAAGAAACAAAACAAATGAGCAAACGGTTAAAAAAAAAAAAAGGCAGGAGAGAGGCAAATCAAGAAACAGACCTTAACTAGAGAGAACAAACTGATGGTTACCAGAGTAAGGAGGTGGCGGGGGTTGAGTTAAACAGGAGTGCACTTGTCGTGATGAGCGCCGGTGTTGTATGGAAGTGTTGAATCACGATATTTTAAAGCTAATATTATGCTGCATGTTAACTGTACTGGAATTTAAACAAAAAGATGAAAAAAATCCCATCCCAATAAGGTAATTTAAGAGGTTAGGGGGAGTAGAAAGAAGAGTAGAAAAAAACAGAAAAGTGATGAGAGCAGTATATAAATAACACATTCCATGATAGGAGTAGCTCTGCTAGAAGATGAATCACATGCATGGCTACACATTTTTAATCACTAATCCTGGAAAAAAAAATGAGGAAGAATAAGGTAAAAATCCTCAAATAAATTTTAAAAGTTACCTGTGTAATAAATGGGGTTTTCATGTCTGTGATCTGGTAAGCCATTTTATAACATATCCCTTTTTCCAATCTCCATTTTTTTTAAAGATTTTATTCATTTATTTGACAGGCAAGATCACAAGTAGGCAGAGAGGCAGGCGGGACGGGGGAGGGGGGGAAGCAGGCTCTCCACTAAGCAGAGAGCCTAACTCAGGGCTCGATCCCAAGACCAGGGGATCATGACCTGAGCCGAAGGCAGAGGCTTTAACCCACTGAGCCACCCAGGCGCCCCGACCATTCATTATTTTTATTTTATTTTTTTTAAAGATTTTATTTATTTATTTGACAGACAGAGATCACAAGTAGGCAGAGAGGCAGGCAGAGAGAGAGGAGGAAGCAGGCTCCCTGCTGAACGGAGAGCCTGATGCAGGGCTCCATCCCAGGACCCTGAGATCATGACCTGAGCTGAAGGCAGAGCTTTAACCTGCTGAGCCACTCAGGCGCCCCTCATTATTTTTAAACTAAAGTTACTGATATGCTATTTATAAATTAATTCTATGGTCCCTCTTCAGCCCGTGCTAGACTGAAAAACATTAAGATCACTGCGAAATATTTTTTTTGTTTCTTCCGCTTTTCTTTCATCTCTACTAAACTTTGGAAATGTACAAAAAATACACAAACCTATCCCCTTTATAAAAATTCAAACAGTATAGAAACATGCAGAATAAAAAACAAAAGTCCTCTTCCTTCTTTGCAATTACCCTATATATTTTAACTGGTCAGTTTACATTCCCATTTCTTTCATCCCAATGTTTTTGGAAAATCAGTGGCAGAATCAATGGCAGATTAATGTCCTAAAACATGTGTCCAGTCAAACAATCCCCTGGTTTCCATGATTTAGCATTCTCTCCTGGATTAAATAAATCATTCTAGCTTATGATTGAAGCAGCTCACATCTCAATTCCCAAAGTGTGGAAATAAACTCGTACATGTATTCTTTGCTCATGACTAATTATTTGTATTCTCACAAAATTGCTTACACCTTCCCATATGTTCACACCTTCCCACATTATTTTATACCTTTCCATATGTAGTTCTTAGTGAAAATCCACATTACTGGATTTCATTTATTAAAAGCTTGCTCATTCTTATAGGTCTAGTATCTCTTCCATGCAGCCCAACTATAATACAAAAGCTCATGAGTGGTTTCTCTCGACCCTCTAAACTTCCACTCTGTAGTTTTAATATGCTAGTATTTTGTATTCCAATTTTTAAAAACAAACAATTTATATATTTCCCTAAATTTTAATCACTTGGCATATCTCTAGCTCTTAATACATATTTGTTAAATGTTGAATTGCCAAAAGTGGATGGAGCTTAGTATCTACTGAAAACTCTGACAAGTCTGAGCATGCAGAAGCCAGCTGGGAGAGACAGCATTTACATGAAGGCCTATCAGCCTTCAGAGAAAGAAAGGATGGACATGTCAGAACTGGTGGTTTGTTCTGGGACTGAGAGTCTCAAATGAGAAGGAAGGACAGTGATCATGCCTTAACCCCTGGGCAATGTCTGTAATGAACACAAAACTTTCTGGGAAGGTCAAGAAATTGTAGGGACAAAGTAGGTTAAGTTTTTAAACCTGAGTGTGATTCTAATCAATGTCATAATGACGTATTTCTCAACTCAGTCTTGAGGAATCTTGCTCTGAATTTTTTTTTTTTTCTATCAGTACAATATAAAAAACTAGGAAAGGAAGTCAATTAAGAGAGATCTGCAACTTAGGAACATTGCATTAAATGCCATCTTCGGAAGGATTGTAATAAAATTACAAAATAGGCATGGGGATAACATCTTGTACTATAGCTGCCAAGTGGGTTTTGTGAGTTATCTTTCTACAAATTCAGAAAACCCCTATCTGCTGGTTTTAGTATTCTAATATTTGAATATAAGTCTCCAAGCTGGCAGAGTAAAGATTTTAATAGCCGGGCTATACTGCCTTAATAGTATCTAATGATTCAGTAAAAGCTATGTGAGAGCCCAGGTATGAAAAGAATAAACATAAGAGAAATTATGTCAATAGAGCAGCAAAACACAGCCTGGTGTTGACTCATCCCATCAGGAGACTGACATAAGAACAATTAGGGCCATGTAGTGGCAGAAGAGGAATTAGTATCAAGGGCTATCAACATCTATCATAAGCACCAACACAGATATACACACTACATTTTTCTCCCGTCAGAAAATGAGGGATTTAAACAACTTGGATTTCAATGATTCTTCTAATCAAGGTTTAAAACTAGATATTAATCGGGTTATATGTCACTTATTTACATTTTCTCATATTTCAGTCAGATGGAGAATAGGAAAGCACTGGATGCAGAATGATGGAACAAGATAGGATCAGCCATGGAAGATGTTAGTGAGAAGGTGACAGAGTCTGGAGAAGAAAGAAGATTGATTCAAGCCATGACCAAAAACAGTGGTTGGCAGTGCCTGGAGGACTGATGAATGCGAAGGAACACAAACTCTGACATAGCAGTGGAAGTTTAAAGGAAATAATTTGGGATATTAAGGGAGGACTAGAAGTGAAGAGATAAGAATTCTCCAGGAGAGGCATGTTTGTGAGATTGGCCTCAGCATCTGGCTCCCTGCCATATGACCTATTCCATCTTCTTTTCGCAGTTTCCTTCTTTTCTACATACCAATTAATTAGGAGATGGACACAGTCTGGTTGAGGGAGAGAGAAGGGGATTATCAGGTTTTTGGTTTTGTTTTCCTCCTTCTCCCATCAAAGAATCATTATGGCAAAGTCCAAGGAACATGGCTTTGAAGTCGGTGGGATCCAGATATGAATCTGCCTTTCTCTATTATCAACTGTAATTTGAATAGTTACTTCAATCTCAGAGTCTCTGCTTCCTCATTCATAAAATGGAGATGATAAAATACCTACTTTGGAGGACTGTGTTGAGGATAAACTGAAATACTTAAAAAAAAAAAAAAGCCACCTAACCTAAGATAAACATTTGATAGGAAGTCAATATAGATAAACTTGGCTAGGCTTTTTATTATTCTCATTTTCATTTCACTTGGCCAATCTCTTCTTCCTTCTTTTGCTGTCACTCATCTGATAAATTAAACTCTGACTCCACTAGTACCGAGAACCTCAGAAAGATTAAAAGAGAGAGAGAGAGAGAGAAAATGAAGACTGAGTTTGAATTTTGTCAGAGACTGATTTATCCTCTCCTGTGCTGTAATGTATGGAGTTAAAAGGTAAGCAAGGCTCACTGTGACAGCACCAAATGGCGGTGAAAGAAGGTTCAAACTCCCCATTCAGAAACTCCATCTGCCCAATTCTTCGATATGGAGTATAGTAGTTTCTCAATTTTATGTAAGAGACTTTGCTTCTGTAGCTGCCAACACTATACACTTTGAAGGGGACTACAAGAGATTCCCACTCTTAAGCTCCATAGAAATTCTCGACTTGGCACTGATGAGAAATATCAAAAGGAAGGCTTTCCATAGCAACGCAGCAGGCAGCGGGAGGTGGGGGTGTTCGGGCATCAAAAATTGTAAGATCATTCAGGAAACTCCAAAGAGATTTCTGACCTTCAGCAACCTGAATCAGAATCTGCAGAAGTGTATTTCATAGACCTCTCATTACATTCTTATACAAACTAAAATTTGAACATTATGGGTGTATGTAGAGTGTCCCTAACCTAAGGCACATTTATATACAAACTATTGCGATATTTAAACTATATATAAGCTACTAAGCTTTACATATAAGTTACATAGAAGCTACTAGCTCTACATATTGCTGAAATATTTTTAAATAATTGATCTAGTTTAAACATAAAAGGGTATAGTAGAAACTTCAGCTTGTGTACCCAATACCCTTCACCTTTTCTTCCTTAAAGTAACTTTATATTGATATTGTCAGAAATGTTTCTAGTTATAAATTATATTTTTCAGTCTCCCTCATAGACAGGAGTAGGCAATAAAATATAAACAGAAGTACTTCACTGGGGCTTCTAGGAAAGCTTTTTTAAAAGGAAAGGGGAGTGGCTCAAAGAGGGGAGACATTTTTGCCCTTCCTCCTTTCAAAATAAGGTCAGGGAAGTAGGGCTCCAGCAGTCAAATTGTGATTACACCATAATCTTGACAATGGAAGCCATAAACTAAGGTTAATGGAACAGAGAGAAAGAACAACCTGGGTCCTGATGACCACAAAGCTGCCACGTAACCTCTGGACTTCAGTTGTTTTTTGGGGTCTTTAATAATAATAGCTGAACCTGGGGTTCCTGGATGGCTAAGTGGGTTAAAGCCTCTGCCTTCAGTTCAGGTCATGGTCTCGGGGTCCTGGGATTGAGTCCCGTATGAGGCTCTCTGCACAGCAGGGAGCCTGCTTCCTCCTCTCTCTCTCTGCCTGCCTCTCTGCCTACTTGTGATCTCTGTCTGTCAAATAAATAAATAAAATCTTAAAAAAAAAAAAAGATCTACTTTCTTAGCAACTTTCAAATATGTAATACAATATTAGCTGAGCCTGGGTGGCTCAGTGGGTTAAGCCTCTGCCTTTGGCTCAGGTCATGATCCCCACAGGGAGCCTGCTCCCCCCACCCTCTCTGCCTGCCCTTCTGTCTACTTGTGGTCTCTATCTGATAAATAAAATCTTTAAAAAATAATAATAATAGCTGAACCTGATCTGACTGTTATAGAATTTGTACTTTTATTGTTGTTACTTTAAAAAAAGAGATTAGAAATGTTCAAAGTCACAGTGAATGTCAATGTTTGGTCCAGAAGTGAGTACCGATTCAGTGCATGAGTTCATGCTGGGTGTGTGGGAGCACTGCTGGCCTAGAAATCATTAGGAAGAGGAGCCGCTCTGAAGGCCTGAACACCTGTGGTATATAGGGCACAGGTGGCAACCTGGCAACTGTAAGCCTGGCCTTTTGAGCCATGGCCAAAACTCAATTTGGGTAAATTCATTACCCATACATATGCCCTAATTTCCTAATAGATTTCACTCAGATATGGTAGTTTTCTGCTTAGCTTCCTTATGCTATGTCACTTACTGGATTTGTTAATGGGAAAAAAAATATTATTCCAGGAAAATATCCAAAAGCAATTGATTGGTTTGTACTTCAATGCAAGTTCTAAAATAATTAGTTTACTTCAAATAAGTGATGACTTCACGGCATGGAAATATCTCCCATGCACACTTTATTCCCGTTCTTTTTACTCAGGTATATGACTATACATACTGTTAAACTTTGAATGGAAACCATGTTCTTTTCTTCTTCTATCTACCCCAGTTTTCTGATTTGTCTACCCTCCTGAAGGCCCAATTAAATATCTGAGTAGATTACTACAAAAATGAAAGTACAGACAATAACAAAATGAAATTTTTGTCTTATTAAAAATTATGACTAAGCAACAAAATTGTTTTCATCTTGTTTGAATCGTCACAAATAATTTCTATTTTATAAATTTCCATCAACTTATATAACAGGGAAGCATTTATGCATTTTTTCCACTTTTAGGTTTTGGGTTTAATTTTAAAGCTGTAAAAACAAAAATGTAAAAAGAGAAGTATTTATACTTTAACCAAGCCAGCCATTCAATGGTGTTATAGAGTAGGGATTCATTTGTAATTTATTTTTTTATAAAACGACCACCTCTTTTTTTCCCCAAATCAAATAGAAATTTATTCATGTACTTAGAACAAAATAAAATTCATGGTTAGAAAAGAAGAAACTTGGCAAGAGATGATAGTGCTGCGGTTCTCAGTTTTGTATACTAGGGAGGATCAAAAAGGTCAAGATTAAGTATCCCTAAATCAGGAAGCTATATTCTCATTCATGGTACAGGGGGTGAAGGTCAATAACAGAGGAGCATGGACAGATAGCATCAGCAGTGATAATTTCCTGTGTTCAGAAACAGATCTGGAAATTATCCTCCTACATGGATTTTGTAACAGAAGGACTCATAGCTATTACATATTAACTGTAAGTGCTTACATTTAACCCTCTAAGAGCATCAAGACTGTTATCCAATTATCTCTATTTCACACATGAGCAATCAAAGAGTTATGGAAATTAGGTAAGCTAACCAAATTTTACCAAGCTAGAAGTGGAGCTATATTCAAATCCATTCTGTCTATTGCTAAAACCATGGTTTTTAACCAACATCCCGGGGAACTATTCTTCTGCTAAGAATCATATAAAAGATAAATATTACATGTGATGTTAAATAAAAGATACACCCCTTAGGGATGTATCCAGAATTATAAACCATCAAAGGTTGTCACACTAGCTATATTTTCATCTTTTATGTGGGAAAAATCATTCTCTATCATTGATGACAATTATTTCAAGGTGAATTTTTAAACTATTCAAAATAATTAATAACCAACCTGTTAAAAATAAAATGAAACACTAATAAATGATGGAGAATTAGTTTTCTTACTGTAGTTATATAGCCCTGGCTAACTACAAGAATGGACTTAGCTCCATGTAGGACAACAATTTCTCATTAAAATCTTTTAAGTATAACTCAAGTGAAATATTTTAGGACTACTGTAAAGATATGACAAGAAATGATAAGATTATAGAAACACATATACACATATGCATATAAAATATTTATGTGTACAAAATTAAAATCATTGAGTTTTTAAATTAATATGAACATAGTAACAGTACGAAATCATCTATTTTAAATGTATTTTTTAAAGATCTTATTTATATTCGAGAGACAGAGACAGAGACAGAGAACGGGGGTGGGAGGGCGGTGGGCAGGGGCAGAGGGAGAAGGAGAAGCAGACTCCCCATCTAGTAGAGAGCCGAATGTGGAGCTTGATCCCAGGACCCTGAGAACATGACCTGAGTCAAAGGCAGACACTTAACCAATTGAGCCACCCACATACCCTCCCCCTCAAATCATCTACTTTAGTTGGTAAAGCAGGTAGTCACAATTATCCTAGCTGTTCAAAGGCCAATCTCTACTGTCTACTGTTAATGAATAGCTCTTCCATATTTCCATTAGTGTTGCCTGTAATTCATCGGGCGTTTTGCATCGCCTTGAGCAGTAATTGTTTCTTCCTTTCTTCGGCTGTACACTTGTAAAAGCTACATTAAAACTTCAAACATTGCTCTACTTAATGCCAAAGCAAGTTAAAACAATAATGTCACTACATTAACATCTTTAGGTCCTTGTCCACAGTATATTCAAGAATAATTTTGGGTACTGGTAAACGTTTCTGAATAATATACTTAGAATACAAATCTCATGCATAATATCAGTAGATATTTAAGAATTTGAAAATAGTGAGTTTATACAGGAAGAATAAAAGTTTTATGTGGTGACTCACACACTCAGGCTTTCTTAAAAATATTTCTTGTTCAATATCGAATACATTTTTATAATAGCACTATACATTTAAAAAGTCAGTTAGACGCTAGATATCGTGTATAATCAGCTCTACATATTTTTTGGTTAGAGCAATGTATGGTGGGCCAATCATTATTTTTATGTATCTAGGCCACTTCAAAATTAAAAGGCATATTCTATCAGCTTTGCCCTAGTGTGAACATCACAAACATGAAAATCCATTGTCATAAATGACTTTTAAAAGACATATGTGCATACACAAGGGTATTTTCTGATTTTTTATTCTTCCTGAGAAAAATAGGCAAAATAATGTGAGTTCTTGTTTCAATTTCTATGACTTGGAGATATTTTATATTTTCACAATAATCCAAGGATGATATTATTATTATTATTAAATAGTGTGTTACATATATCAGGGTTTGAAGAAGAACAATGCAGTAAAAACTTAGTGAAATTACTTCTTTCAGATGGCTATGTACAGATAGGTAAATAAAATAAAATTAACATATTCAGTTCCTAGAAAATGCAAGATTTAACATGTGTACCATGTGGGTGAATTAATCTGGAAAGTCTGGATTAAATAAAGTCACAGCCAGATCCCACTGGCTGGGTGACAGAGAATAAACACAGGTCTTGAACTGGAGATAGTAATTTGACTTCTGCTATTTTTAAGTGATATACCACAACTGATTTTTATACTTATGAGAAGATGGACTGTGAATATAGTAATTTTGGCTGGAGAGTATGTAACATGTATTAAATAAGGATTGCCTAAATTTGGAAGAATGCATATAGGGCTTACCACCAACATCTGTCATAATCCCTTATTTAAGTCTTGGCTCAAATTTCCATTTCACCAAGGCTTTCCCTGCCCACCTGGTTTATTACTACAAACTGCTTTCTCCCAAAACACCCAAACCTGTGCTCTTAAATTCCTGATCCTCTAATCTTGCTTTTCCTTTTTTTTAAACATAAAACTTGTGATTTTGTAACATTATGTAATTTACTTTTTATTATGTTTTCTCTATGCCTCTCCATTAAAATAGAAACTTCATAAGGATGGGAACATTTTCTTCTATTTTTTTTTCACTGAAGGATTCTAAGCATTTAAACATTAAGAATTGCTTACAAGCAACTCAATATGTAGTTGTTAAAAGACTGAGATTTTGTGTTGAGGAACATTGAACAAAAATATTTAAGTTACTCATATTACAGCAATTCATATCAATCAAAGAGCAGGGACTATTTATAGTCTGTTGTAATATGTAAATAATACAAGTCAATTGTACTTTCATTGGATTCTGAATAATATTCTTTAAAAAGACATAGGGCATTTTCATATTATCATAAAATATATTAAAATGCCCTTAGGACTACCAGAGTTCATAAAAACTGATCTTTAAAATCTGCTGTAATATTTCCGTATTGGAATAATGAAAGCAATTCAGAAACTCCAAAGGTTACAGTTCTGTTTTGCTTGAAAGGGATGTAGTAAGTTAGAGAATATTGGGGAAAGTACCCAAACTCATATGGCTATATGATAAGTAAAATCACAGCTATCGCTTTCTCCACCCATTTCTATGCTTAACAATTCAAATATTTTCACATAGTCTATGATTTGATACTGGGTCTGGGGACCACAGTTCTATCAAGAAATTAAGGAACCATAATCCTTTGAAGCTCATGTTGAAAGCAATATGATTTCTATTAAGAGAACTTCTAGCCCTCGGGTGCCCAGGTGGCTCAGATGATTGAGTGACTGACTCTGGTTTCAGCTCAGGCCATGACCTCATGTGTGGTGAGATCAAGACCCACATGGGGCTCCACACTCAGCACAGAGTCTGCTTGAAATTCTCTCCCTCTGCCCCTCTCTTTGCCCTTCCCCTCACTCATGTTCTCTCTCTCTCTCAAAAAATAAAAACAATAAATCTTAAAAAAAAAAAAGAGAGAGAGAAATTCTAGCCTTAAAGCTTTGATTGTACAATTCACCAGGTAAAACAGTTACTGAATGCCTGCAACGAAAACAAATCATACCACATCTTTGCCCTCAAATATCTCACGATGACTGGGAAAGCCTGGCATGTATGTGATTGATTCTGATATAGGTAAGGCCTTAAGAAATTCTCGAAAAGGGAATAGTGAACTTTGAGTTCAGAAGAGTGAAGGACATGGCCTATGGGCTTCACAGAAAGCAAGATATTCTGAGTTGGGGCACCCGGGTGGCTCAGTTGGTTAAGCAACTCTCTTAGGTCAGGTCATGATCCCAGAGTCCTGGGATCGAGCCCCGTGTCAGGCTCCTTACTCAATGGGGAGCCTGCTTCTCCTTTTCCCTCTGCCTGCTACTCTGCCTGCTTGTCTTCTCTCTCTCTCTCTCTCTCTCTCTGTCAAATAAATAAAATAAAATAAAATAAAATAAGATATTCTGAGTTGCAGTTTGCAGTAGGATTTCTCAAGTAAAGAGGCTGAGGCAGAGCATAAAGTTGCCGAGATGTGAAATTTCATTTTATTTTGGGGGAAAAGTCAGTTTCGTGTGATGGGAAGCCAGGGCATTTAGGAAAAATATAAGCATTCTGGATGAAAAGAGAGGTTGAAGTGAAGAGTCATGGAGCTCAACAAAGAGTGTTGAGATTTTATTCTGGAAGCAACAGTGGGGAATTCCTAAAGAAATGTAACAAGAAAATAAAATTATATTTGGACCAATTATAGAAAAAAATGTTTTTTCTGATAATAAGTAGCTTGACAAGTGTATAAGATCTACAGAGCTCCAGAGGTTAGGTGATTTCTCAGAAATCCTGTGTATCTTCCACACTCAGATACACACACAAGGAGAAGGGCTCACAATCAGTGATGAAAGGTATGGTCAAACTGGACCCTAGCTTCTTTCTAGCCAGGTCTGTACCCCCAAGACAACCAGCTTAAATTTTTCTAATGAAGGCATTAAACAATTTAGCATGATGAGCCTACAATGAGTCAACCTACTCTGTGCCAGGCATTCTGCGTGATAAGTGAACCAAGATATGGTCCCTAGTCTCAGAAAGTTCTATAAATTCATGGAAGATGGAGCAGCATCTTGAAGCATGGGAGCTAAATACATGAAACATGGTAAAAAGAAAATCTGAAGCTGAGGGAGCAACGTGAAAGTATGAGAGAAAATTGCTCATTTGGAAAAAGGCAAGGAAATTCAGTACAACTAAGTCCTAGAATTCCAACAGTGCAAGGACAAAGAAATACATTTGGAAGGTAAGGGTAGCCAGGAATCCAATCACATCTGGATGGGTCTCACAGACAGATTAACTATGAATTCACGCTCTCTAGAATTGATTGGTCCCTCAGTCATGTCTACAAATTTAGGGGTCATATCTTCTTTACTTAATACATCTAAAAATATGACTTAATTTCTAAACAGTTATTTCAAATTTTTGTATTTCTTTCCAGCCTCCTTCTCAGAACTCTAGCCAAAGGATTTTGTTCTTTTCTTCTCGGAAATGAATAGGGATGCTAAAATTCCCATTCTGCCCCTGCCCATTATCCTTCCTCCCCAGTTCACCTCCACCACAGTGGTCCCTGCAGTTGCTGACATAGCCATCACGACTAAATTGTTTAAAAATCAATTTTTCTCACTCTTCATACTCTTTGCTCAGTGCAGGAGGAATCTCTCCTTTTATCCAACTGTAGATACACCCCTACCTTTGTCCTAGAATCAATCCTGTCCCTTTCTAATTATACTTGACCTTTCTCTACCAATCATCCTTTACCTAGGATATAACACTAACTTCTCCTTGTCAAGTGGCTAATACACATATGAGCTTTTTCAAGGATCTTCCATCTTAAACAGAAAACCCTCCATCCTATTTCCAACCTCAACCAACCTTGGCTTCCCTACCTTATCAAGCTTTTCTGTAAGAAGCCATTTCACCTGAACGTACTAAGATTTGGCTTCTACCAACCTCTTTTTCATTAAGCCATCTTTCAGCAAGTTCTAGCCATAACATTCAGGGTCTACATGTGAAAATTAAAAATTAGCATGCACTCGCCCAGAACTCTAAAATATTATTTGAGATACATATTTTCGAAGTCCCTTTTTTTTTTTTAAAGTTTCTAGAAATGTATATAGGCTAACTCATATTTGGCAAGCCTTGTCATGTCAAGCCTTATCCAAAAATCAGTCTCAAATTTATCCCTTAGTGTCATGTAAGTTTTGCACAAAATGTTATCCATGCTTCAAATAATACATAATACTTCCGGGATTTTATCCTAATTTTATGCAATCCTTCTGCAACTGAATTTGGGGCTTTTTTCAGGGGATTTTAGCCTCCCTGCTGTGTGCCCAAATCTCTACATAGTCCAAACCTTTGCCACCTGCTCACAGCTTCTCCAGTCACTTGCAGAATGACATGGAGAGTTGCTTAACCTCCCTGAACTTTTTCACTTCCTGTGTGCTCAATCATTAGTTCATTAATTCTTTTATTCTGCAAACATTTAATGTGTGCCCTTTGTTGTAACACATGTGCTTTGCCACAGATTATTTTAAGTTGAATAACATAGTTCTGACCCTGGATCTCATTGTAGCTGGGAAAATCAAAGGAATATCGTGACGAACAAAGGAGAAAAGTATTATATGCAAATGCTCTATGGAATAAAATTGTATTTCTTATAGAAATGATACAGTGTGGGGACGCCTGGGTGGCTCAGTTGGTTAAGCAGCTGCCTTCAGCTCAGGTCATGATCCCAGCGTCCTGGAATCGAGTCCCACATTGGGCTCCTTGCTCAGCGGGGAGCCTGCTTCTCCCTCTGCCTCTGCCTGCCATTCTGTCTGCCTGTGCTCACTCTCTCTCCCTCTCTCTCTGACAAATAAATAAAAAATCTTTAAAAAAAAAAAAAGAAATGATACAGTGTGTCTTTAAGAAGGTAAGGAAGTGAGAAAATTAGGCTCCAATTCCTTATTTTTCACATATCCAAGATCAGATAAAGTCCTATTAGATGATTAACAAGCACTGCCTACATATAAATAAAATAGCTTGCCATGTTGACACTTAGGACATTTTGCCAGAACATAGAAATATGTAAGCAATTATAACAAACGAAGAAAACATTTCAATTGATCTCACCTCTTCACCTAAAAATTTTAGATAATCACTGAATTTCTAGACACTGGCATATTACAGAAGCAGCTGATTACTTTCGACACCTATCATTGGGTCATAATGAGTGTCAGAGCAGCTGCTCTCTCATTTGATACCTAGCGACCACGAAGAGCATTTAACCGATATTTAACCAGAATGCATTTCTTAAAAGAGCCGCTTCCGTCTGAGAAGAACAAGTACTAGAAACAGGGAGCTGTGTTTATCCTTCTAAATTTAAAGAAAAAGTCATCTTCAGTAGGTTTGACTAACAAGCTTAACCAAGGTTAGAGACACCACTCAAACGTCTTTAAATGAAAGAATACATATATTTAAGCAAAACCCTATCTGTGCATGCCAAATGCTTTCTTAAAATTATGTAGTTGCCAGTAATTGTTGTCTATTTTTAAAGTAATAATATTATATTGTAACTTTAATATATTTCTCTCTAAATTTTAGTAACCCTCCCCCTAATACGGTGTTTTTATTCTCAAATCAATCCTTGGAGGAATGCGAAGGAATCAGAGAACGGACAGCTCTCAAAGGTCAATGGATTGGCTAAACTGGGACTGTCATATGATTTAATGTAACTTCTAATCCATTATAATTTATAAAATGTTCCACATTTGATATGTAAAATAGGGAGAATTTTTCCACTCCTATGTTGCAGAACAAAGGAATTGTAGACTACTTCTCATAAAGATTTCTATGAGAGAATTTGCCAGCCTTACTCTGTATATATACTGAGGTTAAACATGGTCTACTGAGTTTTTACAGCTCAGCTGACTTTTTTTTAAAGTACTGAATTTCTCCTTTGTAATTGCATATATCAAATATGCAATGATAGATTGTCTTTCACATATATATGTATATATATAGAGAGAAATTAATTTTAGTCACTTCAATTGCTCAGAAAAAAGGAATGAGTTTCACGGTCATCTGAAAGTGCAAAAGAAATTTTTAATGGTAGAATACCGCAGTTAATCTATTTTGTACTCTAACAAAATAAATCTTTGTTTCTAAAAAGGATATTCTAATGTATTGATGACCCTGATTTCCCCCCATTAATGCAGCATTTTTATATATTCCTTTTATATAAGTGGAAGTTTATATACTAAAATATGCATGCTTTCTAAAAATCCATAAAAAGTTACAATTACAAGATGCCAATATTTTGCTTACTTTTAGCGCTTTCTCTTCACAACCTAGTCTGTTGGTAATTTTTCTAGAGCTAGACACACACACACACACACACACACACACACACAATTGCTAGCATATACCCAGACATTCAGGCAAAGACACAAACAGTGCATTGGCAAATTCTGAAACATATAGGATATTTGGTCATTATATTATCTATTTTGCAAGACACATATTATATAGAATTTTATACCATTAATAAACATCTTCCCTTGAAACATCAGGAAAATTAGAGCATGGATATTTATATAAATAGTGGTACAGATCACATTTCATACAAATAATTTCACTCAAAATCTGGGTAATTTTGAAGAATGCAAATTTTCTTATTTTAAAATTAATGTGTTCTACTGAAGACACTCTAAGTCCAGCTGTGGCCATACTATAGAGTTTAAAGCAAGCAGAAGGTTATGCCATTTTTCTGAAGGATTTTGACAATGCAAAGAATCAACAATTCAGGTAAAAAATTATTGATTAACTCATTTGGAATTTTCTTGATTTTGTAAATCAAGTTTAAATTTAATAAATGTGTTTATTAAAGATAAAGTATTTATGAAGAATTCTTATGTACCAGTCATAGGCACAAACAATTATCACAGTGTCTACGATAGTAGTAATAGGTAGTACATAAACACACAGGTTAAGGCCTTTTGGATTAGGTGAATGTATACTGGATTTGGTAGAACTAACTTGTAATGTATTGACTTGTCATTTCACAATGTAGCTTCAACAACCTATAATTCTTGTTGCGTTTTTGCAATAATTTATCTGATCTTGGCACATAATTTAACCATTATCACTCACCATGGTGATATAGGCTACAAGGGATGCATAATCATAAATAAATCCTAAAATTAATAGCTTGGCCGTATTACCTTTAATTCAGTCTGTTAGTAGATGAACTGACTTTGCTTGAGAAAAAATAATACATGTTGTATGAACTCAGAGTTTTGGTTAGTAATTTTCAGCAAGGAGTGGCATGATATTCTCCTCAACTTATTAAAATTCCTAAAGACATTTTTTTCTAGAATTTAAGAAAATTCACATCAATAAATGTGTTGCTCCTCTTTTGATGATTTTTCCCCAACTTACCATACTCCCTATCCTGGTAATTAGTGTAAAATAAATTCAAATGCTACCAGAGAGAATAAAATATCATAAACTGATGACTAGTAACATTGACCAAATTTTAATATACAAGCTCAAACTTGATTAGATGGCAGTTCAAAATAATGACTGAGTGGGCAGCAGAGCAAAATGATGGTTGATTATGGTTTTTCCAAGGGCAGTATCTACTTTTAGAGTAAGATACTAAGTAATTCTGATCCTACCATATTATTATTGTAATTAATTTCCTTAGCAGGTATGAAGCCAGCTGGAGTCAAGCTGCACTGGTCTTCTGGGGTATGTGTGTGTGGTGTGTGTATGTGTGTGTGTGTGTGTGTGTATGTTAAGGGTCAACAAACTTCCAAGGAGTAATTCTTATATTTCCTAATATTTTAAATGTTCTTATTTTCTTTTTGCACTCATTGCATTGTCTAGTATATGCACTAGAATGTCTGCATCCTCATTTGGGAATCACAAGTCTCAAAAGAAGAACCAATTCCTTATCTAGATTTAAACTCACATAAACAAAAATTCCAGAGACCACCTTTTATTCAATTCTTTCTTTAGCACTCCATATCCAAGGCATCTGTAGGTTCTAACTTTAAAATATATCCATAGCCTAGCCTCTTTTACTACCTTTTCCACTAATATCCTGATCCTAACGATTCTCATCACTTCCCTTAATCAATATAATAAGCCAGGCATCTGCCCACATTTACTCATTATCAACAGAGCAGCCATATCACTAAACCCTAAGTCAAACCATGCCATTCTTTAGAAATCTATTGCATTTCGATATATCAATAATGAAGCAGCAGAAAGAAATTAAGAAAGCAATCCCATTTGTTACTGCACCAAAAATAATAAGATACCCAGGAGTAAACCTGGACAGATGGGTGAAAGACCTGTACTCAAAACTACAAAACACTAATGAAAGAAATTGAAGATGACCTAAAGAAATGGAAAAACAAGCCATATTCACAGACCAAAAGAACAAATATTATTAAGATTTCTATACTACCCAAAGTAATTGACATATTTAATGCAATGACTATGAAAATACCAACAGCATTATTCACAGAGCTAGAACAAACCATCCTGAAATTTGTATGGAACCACAAAAGACCTTGAATAGACAAAGCAACCTTGAAAAAGAAGAGTAAAGCTGGAGACATCATAATTCTGGACTTCAAGTTATATTAGAAAGCTGTAGTCATCAAAGCAGTATGGTACTGGCGTATAGATCAATAGAATAGAGAAACCAGAAATGAACCCACAACTATATGGTCAATTAATCTTTGACAAAGCAGGAAAGAATATCCAATGGAAAAAAGACAGTCTCTTCAACAAATACTGTTGGGAAAACGGAACAGTAACATGCAAAAGAATGAAACTGGACCACTTTCTTATACCATACACAAAAATAAATTCAAAATGGATAAAAAACCTAAATGTGAGACTGGAAACCATAAAAATCCTATAGGAGAACACAGGCAGTAACTTCTTTGACATCGGCCCTAGCAACTTCTAGATACCTCTCCTGAGGCAACAGAAACAAAAACAAAAATAAATCATTAGGATTACAACAAAATACAGTTTCTGCACAGCGAAGGAAACAATCAACAAAATGAAAAGGGAACTTACCAAATAGGAGAAGATATTTGCAAATGACATATCTAATAAAGGGTTACTATCCAAAATATGTAAAGAATTTTTAAAACTCAACACCCCAAAAATTAATAGTCCAATTAAAAAATGGGCAGAATACATGAAAATACATTTCTGCTCTGTGTGAACAGAGGACATATAGATGGCCAGCAGACACATGAAAAGCTGTTCAACATCACTCATCATCAGGGAAATACAAATCAAAACTACAAGAGATAATCATCTCACACTTGTAAGAATGGTTAAAATTAACAACACAAGAAATAACAGGTGTTGACGAGGATGTGAAGAAAGGGGGACCTTCTTGCACTGTTGGTGGGAATGCAAACTGGTGCAGTCGCTCTGGTAAACAGTATGGAGGTTTCTCAAGAAGTTAAAAATAGAACTACCCTATGATCCACCAATCACACTAGTAGGTTATTTACCCAAAGAATACAAAAATATTAATTCAAAGGGATACATGCATTCCGATGTTTATAGGAGCATTATCAACAATAGCCAAATTATGGGAACAGCCCAAATATCCATGGACTGATAAATGGATAAAGGAGATGTGGTATATATACAATGGAGTATTACTCAGCCATCAAAAAGAATGAAATCTTGCCATTTGCAATGGCATGGATGGAGCTAGAGATTATTATGCTAAGTGAAATAAATTGGTCAGAGAAAGGCAAACACCCTATGATTTCACTCATATGTGGAATTTAAGAAACAAAAGAAACAAGCAAAGGGGGAAAAAAGGAGGAAGGGAGGCAAACAAAAACAGAGACTCTTAATTATAGAGAACAAGCTGATGGTTATCAAAGGGGAGGTGGGTGGGGGAATGGATGAAATAGGTGATGGGGATTAAGGAGTGCACTTTTGATAGCACCTGCTGATGTATGGAAGTGTTGTGTCACTATATTGTACACCTGAAACTAATATTACACCGTGTGCTAACTAACTTGAATTAAAAAAAAAAAAACTTTTTAAGTTTTTTCTATTTTTTTTAAATAGAACCTTCAAGCAATTTTGCAAAGCAAGCCAGTTTTTACAGCAGTTTCTAATGCACTAGAACTACACTGTCCACATGTGGCTAGCTACTGAGCACTTAAAATATGGCTAGGTAGAATTGAAATATGCTGTATATATAAACTGCACACTGAATTTTAAAGACTTAGAATGAAAAAGAATGCAAAACATAATAATTTTATATTGATTATAGCTGAAAATTTTATTTGTGTGTTTGGAGTAAATTAATGTAAAAATAATTTTATCTGCTTATTTTTAATTTTTATTTTTAAAATTACTTTAAATTTTTTTTCAAAGATTTTATTTATTCGACAGAGAGAGAGATCACAAGCAGAGAGAGAGAGAGAGAGGAGGAAGCAGGCTCCCTGCCTAGTAGAGAGCCCGATGTGGGACTCGATCCCAGAACCCTGAGATCAGGACCTGAGCTGAAGGCAGAGGCTTAACCCACTGAGCCACCCAGGCAGCCCCGAAAATTACTTTAAATTTTTTAACTCAAGTATAAGTAACATAACAGTTTTGGGTGTACCATATAATGATTCAATAATTCCATACATTACTCAGTACTCCTCACAATAAATGTACTCATAATCTACTTTACTTACCTCACCCATTTATCTGCTTATTTTCTTATTTTTATAGTGGCCACTAAAAAATTAAAACTTACATATATGGCTCATATTTTTTTTCTCTCTTGGAAATCATTGTGCTACAGGGTCTGATGACAGTTACGTCTCTGAGCCCATCCCCTAATTCCTGCCTCATCTCTGGCTGAGCTGTGACCACACTGGCTTCCTTGTTCTTCCTTCATTATTTATGTTACACCTGACTAAGAATACTATCAAATTTTATGTGCCTTAAAACTGGTGAATGGTATGGGTCAATCAGCTAGCATTTTTTTTTTTAAATGTCAACAATGTCAGTCTTCTAGCCACTGAAATTTTATAGTAAAAATAATAGACAAATGTTCTTTGTACCCAAAGAGACTGCATTCTACTTGGGATATATCTAATGCCTATAAAAGGCAAATTTTAAAATCTTCACTCAGTATAATAATTGACTAAATACCTGAAACTTAGCAAACTGAGGTATAATCTACTGAGATGAAAAGGTAGAGAACTCTGCTCTGGAAAATATCATTGCCACAGAAGTGAAGATGAATAATTCAGACAGACTCAGCAAAAATCTCTCTCTCTTGCTCTCTCACTCTCTAAACCATACAAAAACATTACCCAGGTTTTATTTTCCCTATAAACTATTCTCTTTACCTAAAATTATTCTTTGATATTATTAATTTATATACTCAATTACTGTGCAACTAAATGGAGTCAATTCGAGTTTATGATAGCACATAGTAAGCACTCATTACATATTTATTAAACAGACATATTAATTGTCAAATACATTATAAAAATCATTGTTATTCTAAGTTTCCTGAAGGAAATTTAGTATCCTAACTGAAAATAGAGTTTGACATTTTTGAAAGAGCCAATGAATATTGTGAACTTTAACAATTATTTGCCTGCTTAATTTTTTAATTATTCTGAACTTTAAACCAAACTGATAAATAAGAAGCCACTATCTACTGCAGAAAATACTTGATAAAAAATAGAGAAAAATTATAGTTAAAAAACAGTTGAATGTTAATACATTGTAATATAACACATATTACACATATTACATATATAAAACCTTTTACATAATATAGATTCTTTTTATTTATTTATTTATTTATTTATTTATTTATTTTTAAAGATTTTATTTATTTATTTGACAGACAGAGATCTACAAGTAGTCAGAGAGTCAGGGAGAGAGAGAGAGGAGGAAGCAGGCTCCCCGCTGAGCAGAGAGCCCGATGCGGGGCTCCATCCCAGGACCCTGGGATCATGACCCAAGCTGAAGGCAGAGGCTTTAACCCACTGAGCCACCCAGGCGTCCCTACATAATATAGATTCTTTAAAGCATCTTATAAATCAAATATAATCATTGTATGTATCAATTATAATTAAACAAAACTCATTATATAAAGAGATGCTTTGGGTGAAGCTTTATATAAAATAATGCTTTTTAACATATATATTCATGTTTAGCTTTTACTGATACTTGGTTTTTAATTGCATAGAATTATTAATATAAACAATCTTTTATAATAATACTTTTGATACTAATTTTATCATTTACAAACATATTTTTACTTGAAATTAACAGGACCTAAAAATATATAATTTCACTCAAAATAATCTCACTTTGAAAAAAAATAATCTCACTTTGGGAGCCAAATAATAAAATGGATAGAGGATGTATAATGAAAGTGAACACACAGTGGAAAAAAATTAGTATTTTTCAAGGTCTTTACAATTATTTCTAAGAACAGCTTATTATTTCAATCCTTCCTGTCTCCTCAAACTACACTAAAGATAACATCAATAAAAATAATATAAGAATGCTTTGGAACATATGTGAGGTAAACAGACACAAAAAACATACTGTTTACTACAGCCGAAATAGGAAAAGATTATTGTGCTAATTTTCCAAAATGATTTAGATTTTTTTTCCTTAAACCTTAAAGCCTCTAGTGTCATTTGGGGTTCTTGGATACCTTTTGGATGCTGTATTATGATTAACAATCTAACAATATGCTTTATCTTTTCAGTAACTCAAATTATTATACTTAATCAAAACTTGAACCATCACTACTGATTCTTATTCTAAAAGAAAAAAATTATGCACTTATTTTCCTAAGAATATTACTGAGCAGGAAACAAAGTTTGTGCATGCCGCTTTGAGATTTTTAATAATTTTATGGATGTCAAGCAATGAAATAACCAGGGATCAAAGTGAAAGAGCAAATTGCAGAAACTCCTAAATCATTTTATCTTTCACAAAGACACATAGTGTATGACCTTAGAATTTTATTTTTCACAGCTCATGAAAAAAATATATAAATATTCCCATTAAGACATTAGTAGTAATAATTGCTTACAGATTTAAAGCATATTAGTTTCAAGCATATCTTTTTCCCTATGCTATATAGTCCAGTTTCCATAAAATAAATGTTTTAAATATCTTAAATTCCTGCTGATTAAGTAATATATTAGTAATAATAGCTGGTGACTCATGACTTAAAATGTGTAAACAGTTCAAAAGTTCATATCTTTTAAAAGGTAACTGCAAAGCCACTTCCTACAGGTAACCACTGTCCTTAAAGCTCTTCTGTTTCCAGAAATTTTTTATGTACATACTATATGTGCACATGTGCTCTCGTGCACACATGCGCGCACACACACACACACACACACACTTTAGTGCACACAAACACACCTTTTTAAAACAAACATAAACAAAAATACTTATACATGCTTTCTTTACCTTGTTTTTCTCAATAATTGTATCTTGGAAGGTTTTCTTTATTAATACATAGAAAATTGCTTCAATAGAGTTTTAAATGGCTTAGTAGTATTTTAATATATGGATGTCCTAACATTCACTTAACCAGTACTCTGTAGATGAATTCCACTTTTCGTGTTAAAATAACTTAGAATCATAAATGGCATTCGGAAAATATAAGTGTAATCAAAGAAGAAGTTAAAAAAATCAAATCACACGTACATTTCCACCTTTAAAATTCTACACACTGTTAGCATTCTAATATATAACCTAACTATATTTTTACAGTAAATGGACAGTTAGCATGAACTAAGATTATGCATGGCTTACTAAAATCAGTTCATTTTCACTTACTTCATTTTACCCAATAATGTACTCCTTGAGAGACCATATCTTAGTTATTATTTTATCTCCAGGCTTTAGGGAAAAAGAAATGTTCAAGAGATCATTTTAGGGCGCCTGGGTAGCTCAGTTGGTTAAGAGACTGCCTTCAGCTCAGGTCATGATCCCAGAGTCCTGGGATCAAGTCCCACATCAGGATCCCAGCTCCATGGGGAGTCTGCTTCTCCCTCTGACCTTCTTCCCTCTCATGCTCCCTCTCACTCTCTTTCTCTCTCAAATAAATAAATAAAATCTTAAAAAAAAAGAGAGAGAGAGATCTTTTTAAAATAGTTTTATTTCAGATAACTAAGAGCTAAGTCAATACTAGCTTCTTGTTATGTTTATTTTTCTAAGATATTAAAATATTTAAAAACTCTTCTTAAAAGCAAAATTTCATATTTTTTAGCCTTTAGTACTAGTGTGTTCCACATTACCTAGACTGTGATTATATCTCCTTCAATCAGTTGGCAATTTCACTTGTGTTGGAATTGCTCCCTCAACTAAGTTGTAAATTTCAGGAGAGAAATAATGTTTTATTAACTTCTTCTCTTTTCCACATTATTTGACACAATGATGAACATGTTAGTTCAGACTTACTAGAAGCTTAAAACTACAATGTATTGTTTGCATTGTATTAAAGATAATGTCAATCTCAGGGTACTGAACAAAAGCTGCAATATTATTTAGTGTTTTCCAGATGCCACTGAAACACGTTTGAAGAACCTCTTCAAGATTCAGAAGACTACGGCCTCACAAATTAAAATCCAAGTGTATAGAAGAGATTTTACTAAACTACCCTTTTATTGAATATTTATCCTGAAAACTGACAAAATTAAGACTTCCAGCAAAATAGATGAATTGTGGTTGATTTTGAACTGAAGTTAATGTGTAAATGCAGAAGACAGCTCAGAAGGGGAAAAATGGGTAAAGGATATATATGAAAAGCAAAGTACAAAGAAATCAGAATGGTCAAAAAATATGTGAAACAATGTTCAATATCACTAGTAATTAAGAATGAATGCAAGTTCACGCAGTAATGGATCTATAATTGTTTAACGATTAAGATAACATTGGGTCAAATAATTTTGACTCTATCCCTTACTAGCTTTGTAGAAGTTATTTAATATTTCTGTCCCTTAATTTTTCCACTTTTAAATTCAGAATAATAGTATCCACCTAATAAAATTGTTATGTAAATTAAATAAAATTATCTAAAAGAAATTCTGAGCATAGTAATCACAAAACAAATGTTAGCCAATAATAATAATAAATCATTCCATACATAAGAGGTTAGTAAAAATAATAATACCAATGAACATTTAATTAATAACAAACAGAATACTGAGTCAAGAGAAATTTTTATGTATTGCATGTGAAAAAAATTGGCAATATTCGAGTAGAAATTGTCAAAACATGCATAAGTATTTATACTGCAGTAATATTTATACCTACTAAAAATTAAAAACAATGCAAATGTTGGCATATACATACAACAGAATATAACACAATAGTTAAAATGAATAAACAAGTAAATTAATGGAAAGAACTGGGTGATGGGTATTAAGGGGAACACGTGTTGTGATGAGCACTGGCTGTTATATGCAACTAATGAATTGTTGTACACTACACCAAAAACTAATGATGTAATGGCTAACTGAACATAATAAAAAAAAGAGAGAGAGAGAACCAAACATCTATGTCTCCTTCCTTATATGAAACATTATAGGATAACAAAAATATTTGATGAAATGTTAAGTATTTGGTGAATAAATGAAGAAGGAGTATGTTCATTGGAATTTCGGTTGTGTGACCTTTAATGAAATAATGGATTTAGGCAGTGGCTGCTAACATCAGAGAGAGACATTATGTTCCTTCTGACATAAGCACACACCACCACCTGCGATATTGTCTTGCCAAAATATAAATAAACAAATAAACGTGAATATCACTACCAGTTTAAAGGAAATAAAGGGAAGAGAACATTAGAAATTAGCAATTTCCAGACCCTGGGAAACTGAAGGCAAATGAATTGTTTCTCCAAGAAGCAAAGAGCAAAAGAAGAACAGAGGCAGAGAAAGAGACAGAGTAAGAGACAAACAAAGATAGAGAGGTTGATTTTAGATCTAGATTCAGACTAAATGATATTTAGGAGACATCTTTATTTGGACTCAGATTAGAAAAAAAAAGCTTTAAATGAAAAGAAAAAAGGAAGACAATGTGGAAAATTTGGGCACTGATTAATGAAAATAAAGAAATGGGTGGAGGGGGCGGGGCACCTGGCTGGCTCAGTTGGTGGAAGAGATGACTCTTGATTTTGGGGTTGTAAGTCCAAACCCTATATTAGATAGAGAGATTAATTTTTGTTAAAAATAAAAATTAAGGGGTGCCTGGGTGGCTTAGTTGGTTAAGTATCAGATTCTTGAGACCTGCATTAGGCTTCCTGCTTAGCATGGAGCCTGCTTGACAGACTGTCCCTCCCCCCACTTGTACTCTAAGTAAATAAATAAAATATTTTAAAAATGGGGATGTTTAGGCAAAATAATATTTTATTCTTTTAAATCTCATTTTTAACAGTTACATATTCAGATTTTAATTAACTGAATGGTATTCTACCTGGGAATTTTTCATAATCATATGTAGAGGGAAGTTTGCCTACAGATAAAACTAACTGCCCAAATGTTGAAAATTGTTGGAACTCGGGAAAGGTAAATTAAAACTAATTATACCATTTAGTTTTGAACACATTTAAAATTTCCATAATTTTCATGTACATTTATATATAAAAGATAAAACATATTTTAACTCTTTCAAATGCTAGTTTGATTTTGTATCAATATAATATAACTGTTACTGAGCACCTATTAGAAATAAGATATGTTGGCTAATCAGGTTTGCATTAACATGTCATTCATTATCCTTACCTAATAAAGGTGTTACCGTGTCTTAGTAAATTCAAACCTAAATAACTCAAAGTGCAATCCTGCTCTCTTCTCTTTGCTGAAGCAACAAGAACAGTATAGTTATATGCATTGGAATGAAATAAAATTTGCATTTCTTCACTATGTTACCTAAATAATAATTGCAATTCACAATAAAAATAATAAAATTTACTTACAGATTACATTTATTCACCTACTAAAACATAGTTCAGACTGAATAAGATTGCCATTTTCCAGGTGAAAACCAAAAAAAATTGGGGGGTATTTTATTTTTTTTTAAGACAACTGACATGTTTTACTTCTAGGAATCAATCTATAAACAACTACATTTTCATGTCCATCAACTAAATGAATAGTGCCAGTTACCAGCTGACTGGCACAAGTCATTTTTGGGAAACAAAATCCATCTCAAATTTGATCATCAGTTTAAAACTTTCAGAAAAAAAATAATGAAATGTCACTGAAATATTAATAATAATTAACCACATTTTTACATGTCTGTACCTCTATTTTCTAGTTTTTGGTCATTTTAACAAAATAAGGAGAAAGAATTCAAGTAATACAAATATAAGTTGCGTTTTATCAATAAAAGAAGAAATTACAACTCAAATATAGCTTGTTAAATTATTTTGTTTTATTTTTGTCTCCATCTTTATTCATGAGTTGGAAAGACTTTAAAACCCTTCCCTGAGAACAAATTGTTTGCTTAAAAGTACAGCTCTCTAAAGTGATCATGTTTTTCTTACTAAGTCAACTGTCACTCTTCTTTTCCATTTATTTAATATTAATCTTTATTATTGTATCATAAAAGCTCATTGAGAATTCTTATTAACTCAAAGGAGGTGCCTTAGAAGAGAAAATGTTACAGATCTAGTAGCTACAAAACTTCAAACAAATGGTAACATTTCTTAATAAAAAAAAAAATATTCCCACTGTCACCATCAACGATAAAGGGATACGCCGTTAATGATAAGAATAAGATCATTAGTCATGAAGCTAGGGAAAAAGGGAAAAAAATAATCTCAGACAGTAAATCAACTAGAATAGAAGTTGTATCATGAAGCTTTTTTTTTTTCGATAGAGCATAGACATTAGCATGTTTTACATCATTTAAAAAATAAACTAAGTAGAAAATCTAGATTTCACATTCACATGGACACACTCAAGTGAACAATTGTGCAGCTTGTGTGATGCTCCATAGTTTCTGCCCTTTTCCTTTCTTTTCCAACTTGCTTATTTATTGGAGAGGAATACAGCCAAGTTCGATTCATCAAAGCTACACACAGCTTCCCTGCGATGCTGCCACTGGCACCCACTCCCTCCATCTGGCCTTAGTCTGAGCATGGTTTCCTCTACAACTGTTGCCAGTCTGTTGCCATAGCAGCAGCAAAGAGGGCTGTGACAGTATGAGAAAAGGAGAGCACACTCCTTATCCATGCCCCTGGTTGAGATTTTGAAATGGTTCCAAGGTCCCACTGAAAATGTGACAGGAAAACAAAAACAAAAACACCACAAAAAAAAACAGCTTTACAAAAGATAATCCCTGATAAAGAAACACTTTTTTTCCAAAGGGAAATAAACATGTTTTAGTGAGAAATATTTCAACCCTGCAAACTGAGAAGTAAGGAGCATGCGCACATGGTTGGAAGGGGAGCCGTGGGTTATATGATAAGGGAGGGTATTTAGGCGTTCATTAATGTGAAGCTAGAAAAGCCAGCTCTAAGCAAAAGGGTTATAGTTCAGTGTTTGGAATTCGATTTTAAACTAAAAATCACATGCACTGGTGTATCAAATTCTACATCAATATCTGAAAATATAAAGGTAGACATTTTTTAGCTACTGTATTATAATTCCAACTTAGAGGTCGTCATTTTTACCAATATTTAACCCCTGGTTTTATTTTACTTTTTAAATTCCTGATTTTAAAATGACTTACAGGGGCGCCTGGGTGGCTCAGTGGGTTAAAGCCTCTGCCTTCGGCTCAGGTCATGATCCCAGGGTCCTGGGTTCCAGCCATTCATCGGGCTCTCTGCTCAGTGGGGAGCCTGCTTCCCTTCCTCTCTCTCTCTCTGCCTGCCTCTCTGCCTACTTGTGATCTCTGTCTGTCAAACAAATAAATAAAATCTTTTTAAAAAAAATCTTAATAAAAAATAAATAAATAAAATGACTTACAGTACATACATCTTCATAATTTCCAGAAAAATATATCTTCCCAGAATTTCACTAAAACTCATTTGAATTTTATAGATTCCAAGTATAATCAAAGGGATATACATACTTATATGCAGGAAAGCAACATAACATAAACCAAATACTGACAACTAAGAGAAGATGGAAATCAATGAATTCTAATCTTGGCTTTCAAAATGCTTACTGCGAAAGCTTTTGGCAAGTAGGACTATTTCTAACTCTTAAGGTTCATGTGATAATTACTGAGTTGGAAATACGTCTTAAAAGGTCATCTTATCTTTCTCCTACCTCCAAGTAGGAATACAGAAAAATCTCAGACAAAGGCTGCTGTGTAGTACTTTTGAAAGCCATAGAAACTCGGGTTGTGCCAGTCTTACAATCTAAATTATGCTCCATATTCTTACTTTTCACCTTTTTATAATATAAGTAACAGAAGACAGATGACCCACTTCCCTTCAAATATTCAGTCTTACCTCTGTTTCTGGAATCAAACATTGTGCATTGTCTTTTCCAGAAAAAATGAGAAAAAGAGGAAGATAAAGGGCATGTTGTACTAAGAAACACAGCACTAAAAGCTTCAAAACACAGGGCGGCCTCAATGAACAGACTGACATGTTCCAGCATTCTCAGTAAACATCAGACTTTCTTATACAGAATAACTACTATTGAATATTTGTCATTAATGTAACTTTAGTAATAAAAAAAGAAAGGATTTAAGAGATGATGGGTGAATTTGTACATAAATTCAGAGGATACGAGTGAGCTGTACTACAATAATAGTTTGAGAAACTACCAGATAAAACCACAAAGTTCATCTCCAAGACCAAGGATTTTGCCTCTAAACTGAAGCCTTTAGAAAACCAAAACAGCTACAGCTGATGAACAAATGATTTTTATTATCGTCTCATTTGCTTTAATTTTATCTGAGTGATCAGTGTGCTTTTTATAAATACCACTATTATATTTTGCAAATCCTGCACATATTTGCCAAGTGTCTACCTTGCTCAAATCACCTAGATAAAAAACACATTTTCCTTATATTCGAGGTAAGGAAATCATGATCAATATACAACATGCTTCTCTGAGCCTTATAAATTATTACAATTAATGCAAGTATTTAACGTCTTTGCAATTGCATCCTTGCCCGATAAATTGATCCTTTTAACTATGAGGGTACCTCTACCCAAATAAGAACAGTGAGCTTATCACACTATAAATGTAATAGCCTAGAGGTAAACGTAACCCAAGAGATTTGGTTGTCCAGGGAACTGACACGCATTTAAGCTATTTGGATAGAGGACATCACATGTGTATTAACAAGTTCAACTATACATGTTCATGGTCTGGGGAAGAGAGGTAGATAAAGAACAACATGGAATGGAAGGACGGAAGGAAGAAAGGAAGAATGGAAAGAAGGAAGGCAGGCAGGAAGGGGTGGACGGGAGGGAGGGAAGGAGGGAAAAAGGGAAGGTGGGAAGAGAAGGGAGGAAGAGGGGGAGGGAGGGAGGGGAGAAAGGAAGAAAGAGAAAGCATTTGAACAGTTCAGAAGATTCCAGTCGTTGCCACCCTTCAAGCCTATCTGCCGCAGTGTGAGCATGAACTGCATTCACAAATGTTCAGGTTTCCCCTTCTCAGTTTATATGTGCCTCTTAACGGTAAGAACATCTCAGCAGGCCAAGTGTGATTCTTGTGTTTAAAGATAGGATTTCTTTAATATGGCCCCAAATGCACTTGTGCTCAACTAAAATAAAGTGATACATTCCAATTTGAGCATGAAAACTGGCTGTGTTAAAGCTACTGACAGATATTGTCTACGCTGCTGTTTGAGGGATTTTCAGGTTTGTTTGTTCACTATAATGGGATACAAGTTGGAATCTAAAAATGTATGATCCTTGCAATGCATCCTGTTTGTGGACTGTAATTATTCAGACCACAACATGACCTGGTTCAGACACTCTCCAGGCCATACAGGATTCTGTAGAATCGTTGTGCAAACTTCTTATTATTAATTGACCTTCCCTGTCACCTTGATAAGAAAAGGGGAGTTCCCTAGATATTATGGTAGATACTGATAGCGCCTTCTTTCCAACAGAAGGTCATACATTGTAAATTAATAAAGTTGAATTATAGCAACATCTTACACCAGCCAGAATCGTGGTAGGCGATCACAATGAATGAAAATACACAACCAGTTTTTAGGACCTGTTACCTACTGGATAAATGACATGACTCAATATTGAGATTGAACGTTCACAGCACATGCTTTAGGAGCATAGATGAAAGAGTGACTAAGACCGCGTACGAAAGTCAGGGAAGATTTCCCTGAAGAGATAATGCTTCAGCTGCGTCTTAGCAAACAGTTAAGAGATTTCTATGCAGACTACAAAAAATGAAGGGCATCTTAAGTAGGGAAATGTATACAAACATGACATAAGAACTGAATTATGTGTTCAGGAAATTTTCTATTATTTGACTAGAATATAACCTCGGTAGGGCAGGGATGCATTTTAACATATTTATTTTTAAACTTCCTCCTAGGTCCTATTACAGAGCCTGGTTCACAGGGGATAGTTATTTATTTATGTATGTATTTATTTATTTACTTATTTATTATTTTTAAAGATTTTATTTATTTATTTACAAGAGGTTGGGAGGGCCAGAGGGAGAGAATCCCAAGCAGACTCGATGCTGAGCTCGGAGACCTACCTGTGGCTTGATCATGACCTGAGGAGAAACCAAGAGCCAGATGCTTAACTGACTGAGCCACCCAGGCACCCCTCATAGCGGGTATTTAGTAAATCTTTAATTAATTAGATGTAAGGGACTGAAACACGTAATCTGAAGTGGAAAGATATGGGCAACAGATCAAGATGTATTCAAGATTCACATCATAAAAAAATCTGTTATACCAAATGTAATTAAGATTAGATTTGACTATGAGTGACAGGAAAACCTCAAATAACAAAGGATTAAACAGAACTTTTAAGTGTTAGCATCTCACACCTTGTATAATGACTACAAGAACAACAGGGACCCAATTCTTTCTACCTGTTGTCATACTTAACATGGCTGCTCTATCTCCCACCATAACCATACTCCAGCCAGGCATAAAGAAGGGGGCAAGAAGAAGGGTATACCTCCTCTATTTAAAGACCAGAAGAATACTTAAAGATCAGCTTCATTGCATCTTCAGTAACTGTCACATGGCCAAATCTAACTGCAAAAGGGCTTAGAAATAGATTTATTGCTTTGTCCAGATCTCATTAATGTTTAGGGGTCCTATTAAGGGAGCAAAACAGAAAATAAATACCAGGGTACAATTAATCTCTGCAACCCAGTTTAATGCAGTTTGGATTTATCATATGGGTAATATGTTATAAGCAGTTACTTAATTTGATGAGAAGTTTCAAGTTTTATTTTACAAAAATGAATAACTCCTAGTAGCAATGAACACTCCCAGCACCTTGATCTTGGTTTCTACTGCCATTTTCCATGAGCTTATAATGGCCAAAACTGGGAAAATTTAAACAACAAAATCAATATCATAATATCAGATTATGATCCAAAGTATAAAGTAAATCTCCATGAGTCTTAAATAATATAAATGCATGATTGAATCAACAAATGAATGCCAGAGAAGAGAAAAATCACCTTTGCAGAAGAATTCCAAGTAATTTATGTAGATACACTCCCCTAGGAGTGTAGGAGAAGCACAACTTCTCACTCCTTAAGTGGAGACTTCCTTTCAGAGAGTACAGTATGATAATAGAGAAAAGAAGTAACTTGAACTGGAAAACCCAGTGATAAGTCCTATTTAGCTATGTACTCTTGATATGAATATATCATCAGAGAATGGCACCTTACCTTTATGGTCTTTTTTACAAAAATTCCTAACTTTTGTCTATGGGAAAAATATCAGATAAATCTTAACTGAAAAACTATTATCCTCAAAACTGTCACTTAAGCCAAGGAAAGTCTAAGAAAATGTCATAGTCCAAAGGAGCCTAAAGAGACATGAGGACTTACTGTAATGTGGAGTTTGGATGGGATCTTGGAACAGAAAAAGAATGTTAAATAAAGAAACTAAGCAAATCTGAATAATGGAATGGATTTTAGTTAATCATGTATCAGTATTGGTTCATAAATTTAATAAATCTACTATAGTATGTAAGATGTTAATGAGTAGGGAGACTGGGTGTAGGATATTGGACACTTTCTGTCCTCTTTTTGCAACATTTTTGTAAATATAAAACTATAAAATTAAGTTTAGTTAAAAAGTTATAATATTGAATTTAACAAGCTATCCAAAAAGATGTCAATTTAATTTATGGCCTGTAAAGTCAAGGATAAGATCTCCATTTTCACACATCCTTACATTCTGTAAGTGCGTGAGCAACTAGCTGGATAGATTCCTTCCTCTTTTCATTCCCTATTTACAAAACCTTATTTTATCTTTCTCATTGGCTATAGACAAATATATTTCAGTCATATATAATTTGTTTATATATTTATATAATTTGTTTTATATATTCCACTGCTCAAAGTTTGTTTGGCTGGTTAGTTTGTTTTTGTTTTCGTTTTTGTTTTTAAGTAGGCTCCATGCCCAGTGTGGAGTCCAACACAGGGCTTGACCTCACAACTCTGAGATCAAGACTGGAGCTGAGATGAAGAGACAGATGCTTAACCCACTGAGCCACAGAGGTACGCCCTTTCCTTTTTTTTTCCTTTTTTATTTTTTTTAACAAAGTGCTATTTGCTAGGATCTCCTTAAAAATTCTTAAGATTCAGGAGCCTGGGTGGCTCAGTTGGTTAAGCAACTGCCTTCAACTCAGTTCATGATCCTGGAGTCCCTGGACTGAGTCCTGCATCGGGCTCCCTACTCAGTGGGGAGTCTGCTTCTCCCTCTGACCCTCTCCTGTCTCTTGCTCTCTCTCTCTCAAATAAATAAATAAATAAAATCTTTTAAAAAAATTCTAAAGATTCAATGACCATGTCTTCTGGAAAATGATATGGTTAATGCAGTCTAAAGCTCTAGAAAAATGTTGAATAGCCGTTGTGTCTGATGTAACTCATCTTTTCCCAGTTTATGGTTAAAGATCTAATTTCAAGCTAAAATATTAGAAAGCTAGCTCCTAATGCCTAGTTTCCAGACCTAACTAGATATTAATATATGCATGTAATAGAAAGACATCATCTTATTGATATATACGTAATCAATAATTTAGGTAAAACATAGAGCTGTACAATCTATTTTTTTCCATAAGACTCAACAATTTTTAACAAGTCATGTCCCATATATGCTTGTACATTTTATTGAATTGGCTCCCTAAAAACTAATACTTTGGGGAACAAAAGTGCTAGCAATTAATTCCACAGTAGTTATTGTCACATCCATAAAAAAGATTCTATAAAACATATTCTAAATCTTAAAAAGGAATTCAGATGGCTTAAGATAAACTAGAAAAAATATTTTAAAAAATTGTACATGGTACAAATTGTACTATGTTGCAGTAGAGCAAGCTTGCTTTACCAAAACATAGACCTGATTGATATAAAAGGTGCACATTCATCTTTCAGTTTCAGATATGAGAAATATTAATAGGAAGCATTTCTTCATTTAGTAATGCTTATTGACTGTGTTATAACACCACACACTGACTTAAAAGATGAATAACAAAAGCCCCATCTTCCAGAAAAAAAGTCGACTATTTAGTGAAACAGAGAGATGAAAAAAAAAAAAAAATTACAATATAATATAATGGGAATCACATTTGAGAAATGTGTACAGAGCATTAAGAAAACACAGGGCAAAGTGACAGTATGTGAAACAAATGCCTTAGATCTTGGCATTACCAGATTACATGCACCTATCCAGAAAGTAATCGGAGATTAAATTATGAAAAGGTGTGGAGAACCAAATATATCACCTACTTCTACTTTTTTTAGTATATGTGCTGCTGAAGCGAGCACTCACCTACTTCTACTAGGAGAAGTAGTGCTCTTCGAAAAAAGTACTACTTATGATAAAACAAGAAACTTATGATGTAAATATTTCAGAAGTCTGGGATGAGAGCTCATGGAAGGGTATATCAGATTTCTAAAAGCAAAGAAGGAGGGGAATGGGGAGGTAAGGGAGAAATATGTAACAACTACACTTCCTACATGATTAAATCATAGAATCAAAATCATCCCCACTTGCATTAAAGATGCTTCTTTCAGATATATAAAACCATCCAGGTCAGGGTAAGAAGATACATAGACTCACCATCTCTAGACCTGCGTAGAATTAGGGCCTACTTGAAGGTGAATACATAAAAATTGGAAACTTGCAAGTTTCTCTATAATATAACTATTTTTAAAAGGACACAAACTCTGAGACTAAAGAGGTGCTAAGAGACAAGAACAAAACATGGAGCATACTAATCAACTTCCTTGGATTCCTTGGTTGTTGTTTCGTTTGTTTTGCTTTTGTGGGTTTCTTTTCTTCTTTTCTTCCTTTCTTTTTTTTCTTTTTTTTTTTTTTTTTTGCTAATAAGCTTTCACCTGCTTATTGTTTCCTGAAAAGGACAAGTTAGAAGTTCTATCGCATAAAATAGTCAACAATAGGAATATTGTAAGCCTAATAAACAAAATATTAGAATGCGTAATGAAATCTCTCAAAATTTATCCTTCTCAGCCTGAGTTAAAAAAAAAAAAAAAAAAGCCAAAACTACTTCTGTATCTATATATCCTGTGTCAGCAGTTTTAAAATCTTATGCTATAATTCATCATCCTTAGGGATCAGTGTCCTAAGTCTTAAATCTATCTCAAACACCCTGCCTTGTCTTTCCTACTATTTCCTTATTACCTCCTTATCATCCCTTATTTGGGTCATGAAAATAGCCTCCTAACCATTCTCTTCACTTCCAGTATTTCTGCTTCAATTCAACACACTCTTTGTAACCGGGTCTTACTAAAACAATAACTTGATCATGTAGTTCAAAACCTTTAAGGATTATTCTTCAATTAAGAATTAAGACTAAATTTCTTGATGAGTTCAAGACCTAGTATAAGTTGGTCCAAATTTATTTTTCAAGGATATTTCTCCCCCACTATTTAATTATTTTTATTAGGACTCTACCTTTCTCCAAATTCTTTCCTTCCTATTAATCTGACCACTTGAAATCACCTTTGTTTCATCCCACCAGAGCTGCTGAATTTCCCCTCAGATTTCAGAATCAAACTGGGAGGAAACATTCTTAATAAAGCTTTTAACAGAACACATATTTGCTGAATGGTTACAGAATTGATTTGGAACCTATTCATTCTATTCATGTAAGAAACTCCTGACAAAAAATTCCAGCCTCTACTTAAATATTTCAAATATAATTCATTGCTTCATGAGGCAATTCATTGTTAAAGATTTTTAAAAAAATTTTTGTTGAATTGCAATTTGTCATCTTGAAACTGGCATTCAGTTATCCTGAAAATTTTGCTTAAATTGGAGTATATTTAAACGTTCTCTGTATTAAATTTCATTGGTTATAAGGTTCCTTTTTTACTTTCTGTTTATTCAATGATAGTTTAGAGATAAGAACTATACAACTAGATGTATTCCCACAAAACCTTATTATAATATATAGGCCATATGTGCACAGTTTTCATTTTAACATATGGAGGACAGAAGGAAAATCATAGTTGATGTCAAAACACATGACAACTGCTGCTACTCCACGTTCTGTGAAGTCCTTTGTGCTGTATTAGTTCTTTTCTTATAAATAACCTGTTAGTTGCCCCAAAACATTTTAGCTATTAGTAATAGGGACTACTTAGTTGTATGGTGTCAAATTAAGGAATGTCAAGAACTTAGCATATTGGCCTAAAATCATCAGCAGAGTATTGTTGAAACTGCTGTATCCAGTCAATTATTTATTCAACAAAAATTCACTGAACATCTGTTGATGTGTTAGAGAAATGTGAACAAAATCATGCTGCAATAAGTATCATTCAATTCAATTCAAGAAAAATATATTAAGCTTCTACTCTATGCAAATCACTTGCTTACCTAAACCTAAAATGATATGCTCTTGTCTTCATGGCCATTATTGAATAGCAATGATGCCAAGTATGAAAGTTATAAAAACTAGGGGTTTTGATAATAGAAACAGTATTCATTCAATGAACCCATAAGCAAGTAGGACCACAATTCTATTTGAGTTCCACATGGAGTAGATATAGAGAAATTGTTTACCTGTCCAGTCAGTCACTTCACACTCAATCCTTAACCACATTATAAAACATCTTTTAATAGGCAATTAATGAATCATGAACTCTACATCAAAAACTAATGATGTACCATACATTAGCTAATTGAATTTAAATTAAAAAACAAAACAAAACAAATATCTGCTACTGGTTTCAAATATTAAATATGCAAACTTTGAAATGTAACTCAAATAGAGTAATATATCTCACAAGATAAAATATGAACCCATCAAAATATTTTATTAAATTTACCACTAAACATTATTCTCTCATCTATGCAAAACATAAAAAACACTATGAATAGAGAAAGTGACTCTCTGTTATATATAAATGCAAATCAACTTTTAATTCATGTATCAGTTATTTTTTTAATATCCCAGCCCTTTTCTTATTTCAGATTAATATCCATTGCATACACCTCATCCAAAGACACTGTTTACTTTATCATTACACAAATACAGAGGTCATCACCAGGTCTGCCTTTCTGGAAGGTGTCTCCTCACTGGAGTGGACTTCTCTAAATTCCACCCATTCTTTTAGGCACAGCTCACATTTCCCCTCAACACATCCTTTCCTGGGTGTTTCAACATTAAGCAATGTTTCTATCCTTAAACTAGGAGAGTGCGTGTGGTCTACAAAAAACATACGGTATTTTATTAAGTACAGTGTACTACACATAGTCCCAGAAAAATGGTTCATGGAATGTAATACATGAATCACAAAACTCGTCCTTATGTATCTTTTAAAGATATTATTTATTTATTTGACAGAGAGATTGAGAGAAAGAAAGCCAGCACAAGCAGGGGAAGCAGCAGAGGAAGAGAGAGAACCAGGCTTTTGGCTGAATGGGGAGCCCAACATGGGGCTCCATCCCAGGACTGTGGGATCAGGACCTGAGACAAAGGCAGACACTTAACCAATTAAGCCACTTGGGCACCCCAAACTCATGTTTTAAAAACAAATTGAGAAGTGATATTGTTGTCCTGTGTTTCTCTTTCTCATCTAGTCTCTTCAGCTGGTTTCTTGAGATGGAGAGCTAAGATGGTAGAATTCAGAAGTAAATCTCCTCTATTAGAGTAAGTCATACTTTGAATTTGTTAAGTTTGTAGTAATAGAGGTTTTTTGGGTAATTTTATAGGAAATTTACATTTTGGTTTTATAAACAGCTCTAAACTTTGCCAATTCCAGAATGATTTGCAAATAGGCCCATGGAATACTTCATCATAAACTATTAATAAGCTCAAGCTAATAATTCCCTTGGGGGATGTTTATTGTCTTGAGGATTATCAAAACTCCCCCCCCCAAAATTTTCATCTTATCACATTAACATTCTATATTATTAGAGCCAGACTCCATTATGTGTTTAAAAATGATGATATGCAAATGGGAAAAATGGGTGAGTGAGAGATACAGGCTTCTAGTTATGGGAAAAGTAAGTCACAGGGATAAAAGGTACAGCAAAGAAAATATAGTCAATGGTATTTTAATAGTGTTGTGTGGTGATACAATTGTGGTGAGCATAGCACAGTGTATATAGACTTGTCCAATCACTATGCCGTATACCTGAAATTAATGTAAATTATATGTCAACTATACTTCATTAAAAAAATAAATAATTATGACCTATTCCATATTGTGTGGCATATTATAAATTCATTAAGTTATTATCCAAGATATAAACAAACTTCTTATGAAGTTTGTTCAGGATAATATTTGAGAGTAGAAGTGCACAGGTTTTAGACACAGTCCTTGGTTTTTACTTTTTTTTTTTTGTTGTTCCTGAGAGAGAGAGAGAGACTGCATTCACTATTGGGGGTGGAGGAGTAAGGGGGCGGATGGAGAGGGAGAGAGGAAAGAGAACCTTAAGCAGGCTCCATGCCCAGTGTGAAGCCTGATGGGGGGTTCAACGTCATGACCCCAAGATCATGACCTGAGCTGAAATCAAGAGTTGATGCTTAACATACTGAGCCACCCAGGCATTCCTTTATTTAACTACTTTCTAAAGAGAACTTTAGGGCTTTGTGGGAAAACTGTTAGGGGAAGAAAAAAAAAAAAGAAGTAAGACTGCTTGGAGTTTTTATTGACATATTCTGAGGCATTTGATTTCACAAACAAGAATAAACCAAGGTCTTAAGTTGTATGACCTCAATATAGACTCCTAGATATTGATGGTTAATAAGAACCTGTACCATAAGTCAACCATAACAGTCAGAATTAGCAAGAATAGCTTCTAACTAGATATAAATTCCATTGGAGTAAAAATGGGGATACATTCTGATTACTACCTTCTTTTTAGTTCTAAATTGGTAGGCTGATACTACTTTTGGATGAGATGATTGTGTGTATTCTTTTAATCTCCACCCAACCCCCACCACATACACATAAACATACATGCATACATATATGCATATTCATGTATATTTGTGGAAAATGAGATATTTTTCTTACACATACATTATCATACAGTCTCAAAAGTTATTTTATCTTCTATGGCAGAGACTGCATTTCCAATTGGCCCCTTATTTAAAAGCACATGATTTCTGTTGGGGTCAGCACATTAGCTAGCTAAAAGCTGTATTTTATACTAAATCTCATAAATAAATGTGTCTGTGTGGTACAAGTCAAAGTGTTAGCACTGAGGTTCCAAGGGGACTGACTCAAATGGTATAAGCTCTATTACCACTGGCTCTTTATCTCTCCTCTTTGGAAAAAAAAAAAAGGCAGCTATAATGGCTTGAGTTCCAGCAGCCATCTTGTAAGCATGAGACAAAAACACACACTGGAGGTGATGGCTCAGAAAGCTAAAAGATTATTGCATCTTTGATGAAATCATATTGTCACCACACCAGCTTCTCAAGGTCTATTTCTGGGCTTCTCTCAACATGAGAAGAAAAAAAGCAAAACAAACAACAATCTTAAACTATTACAACCTGGAGTATTTGGTACATGTAGTCCAATGCAATCCTTACAGATACATCCTCCTAAGTTCCCCTAGAAATAAGACATTCAGATAAACTCATCTAAAACCCAAGTAATCAGTTTTAGTTGAAGACACTCAGCACCTAATTGGCTCATACCTAAAAGATTCATATTGCAAGTTAATTTATCCAGTTGCCCAGAATGACAGTTTAAAACAAGTTTATCTTAAGGGATTTAAATCCCTTCAATAGATATAGAAGAAGAGTACATCTCTTCCAATTAGAGGTTTTCTGAGTAATTTATTAACATTTTCTTTGGATAACCAGTACATTTGGTAATAATCTTTAATTTTTGCAGGATAAAACTACTGAAAAACACTATTGAGAAATTTATCCATGATGTAGAACATTTGGCACCTCAATTATTTGCTTCTCTTTGCATTAAAGCAGAACCTAAATTGTTGTAGGCAAAATCTCAACTCACTTTGTAAGCATCTCATTCACTCACATCTAAAGAGAAGTTGAAGAGCCATGTCATCCAGCAAATGTCCATGTTGGACTCCCCACATTGTTCAAGAAGTCAGCACCTGGACAGAGCCATGGTGGTATGGAAGCCTGGTCACAGAACTGGTAGGATCCACACTGGCTACTGGGTAAAGCCTCTCATGGCACAGGGACAACCAGGAGTCTGAATAAGATAGGGAGAACTGGAAGAAGGTACCACTAAAGTGGTGGATACCTAACGTACACACAGCTTGAGAAGGCAAAGGAAATAAGTGCTATGGTCATGGAAAAAAAGGTGCAAGAAAGGGCCTCTGTGGACATTTCCTTGATGAAGACAATCAGAATTGCAGAGGAAAATTTAGAGGAAGAATTCCACCGGAGGATCACAAATCAGCAAAAAGCAACCAAAAATTATTTGGTGAGTACTCTGAGCCAAGAAGTTGTTGAAGAAAAGGAAGGGAATCTTGGCATACGAGGAGCAAAAAGTAAACTGAAGACATAAGAGAAGTCTTTATAAGCTTCCAGAAACATATGCGTTTCCTAAGTTAAGAAAAACTGACAAGATACTGAGTGACCCAAAAGTAGACACAAGTACTGATATAAAAATCTTATATATATACATATGTATTATATTTATATATAAAATTTATATAAATACAATTTTCACAGAGGGTACTAAGACCATCCTGGTGGCTGAGTAGTAGAACAAAAACAAAGCCACCCAAACTAAATTATGGTACTATACTATTATGAGGGAGAGACAGAGTCATGTTAATCATAGGCAGCATGACAAATTTTATTACAGAGAATTTAGTGCTTCCACATAGAGAAACAAAAGTCAAGGGGTGCCTTGGTGGCTCAGTTGCTTAAGCATCTGCCTTCGGCCCTGGTCGTGATCCCAGAGTCCTAGGATCAAGCCCCACGTTGGGCTACCTGGCCTCCCTGCTCGTCGGGGAGCCTGCTTCTCCTTCTCCTGCCTCCTGCTCCACCTGCTTGTGTGACCCCCTCCCCTCAAATAAATGAATAAAATATTAAGGAAGGAAGGAAGGAAGGAAGGAAGCAAGGAGGCAAGGAAGGAAGGAAGGAAGGAAGGAAGGAAAGAAGGAGAGAAGGAAAGAAAGAAAAGCCAAAGTCTGGCTCCTGAGATAGAATGATGCTGAAAGTCAGAATCTGAGTTTTCTCCTTCCAACTCATCGAGATAATGAGAAGATCACTGATGAAGATGCCCAGGTGAGACTAAGGTCCTAAAACAAAATGTCTTTTTTTCTTTGGCAAGTATAGGATATACTGTAAATACATCCTACACATGTGCACATACACACACACAAACACACACTCTCTCTTTCCTCACTAGTGACCTCTAATTTGTTAGTAGATAGGTTCAAAACTGGGCTATAATAATTGTGCTTTTTACACACTGAGATTTGTAAGCACTGGATTTGAAATCTTTTGAAAACAATCAATGTGAGTTTTTCTTTTTCTCTTTTGAACACAAGCAGTAAGCCATCTGTGAACTTCCTCCTGATATGTTCTTCCCCCTGGGGCAGCAAAAAGAAATGGGTATGGAGTGTGAGATTTTATCACATAGATTTTTTAAAATTATTTATTCAATAATGATTTTCATCTCCAATAGCTGAGACAGGGCTCAAAATCTCATTATTTACTGAAACTTGTTTTGGAAAATGTAGGAGAAACAAAAGGGATATTTCTATTTTCTGGCTTTTACAAACTTGCTTATATCCATTCACTTAAAATGTATTTCCATTTTAAACATTTAAACATAGCTCTTTGTTAAATATGAAATAAACTTAACCAGGTGGTTAAAAATATTCATAAGCAATTTCTATCTCACAGCCTGGCTTTCTATAAAAACATGTATTTTTCACTTTTAACAGTTGACCATGGTTACCTGTATTCCTAGTACTTGTAAGACTTAAAATCATTGCCGCCAAATACAGAAATCATTGTGAGAAAAATAGTATTTATGATATAGATATTATGGGGATGAATCATAACATCAAAACTATAGGCAATTGGGCAACTGGGTGGCTCAGTGGGTTAAAGCCTCTGCCTTCGGCTCAGGTCATGACCCCAGAGTTCTGGGATCGAGCCCCGCATCAGGCTCTCTGCTCAGCAGGGAGCCTGCTTCTCCCCCTCCCCTGCCTGCCTCTCTGCCTACTTGTGATCTCTGTCAAATAAATAAATAAAATCTTAAAAAAAAAAAAAAAAACTACAGGCAATTATATATTCTAGGTCCTGTGAATGTAAGCTTAGAGTAATCCTCTCTGGCAGGGGACCTCAACAACAATGCCTTGTGTAGCCTGTTTCATTGGAATAGTCTTTACTGAACATTATTTGGGCTCAGGAGAATATAGTGCAAAAGCGTCCTTATGAAACTCCTTTTTTAATTATCTACAGAAGTATATTGAAGCCATTGTTCACAATGTGACATGCTCACCTCTTCATGAAGATTCACTGGAGATTAATATTTGCATCTGGTCTCAGTATTTGGAATATGTGCGCATTGCCTAAGTAATTACTTTAGTATTTAATTACTTAGTATTTACACCACGATTCAGATAACTAAGCTGCTTTTGCCTTCACATTATCTGTTAGAAAGCACAGAGCCATATTTGTTTTCTAAAACAAATGTAATATATAAGTATAAATATAATGCTATGTCTGCATATTATGTTTCATGTACTAATCTTATTCCCACATTCATGTTTCTTTCCCTGAACTTAGGACTCTTTAGTTTTAATTTCTTCACCTATTAATGTTTAATATTATATAATGCTTATTTTTGTTAGCAACCTGAAGTCTCCTTCTGAGGTCATCCACAAAATAGGATATGCTAACATTTACTCAGGGTATGCAAACATTTAAAAATAAATATTCATCTATGCATCCTTTCACTGATTATATTTTAAGGACTTACATTATGCCAGAATCTGTGTAAGGTGCTGACTTTACTACACAGAATAAATAGCTTTTAAGGAACTTCTCTTACAGATGCAAAGACTTAAGCAAATCATTATAATACACAGTGATAAGTGCTATCATATGTATAATGCCCAGTAATAGTACAAAGTAGAGGGTAATCAGTTCACTTTAGGAGGGGAATCAAGGCCCTGTCAAGAAAAAGGTGTGACATACAAGGCAGATACTTCCATAAGAGTTGAATGAAGGGATTCTTTTTTAAAAAAGTGGGAAAGATTAAGGTGAACATAAGAGGTGATGCATGCCCCTAAACCTTGCAGCAGGGAACTCTCTGAACACCTGGAACTGAAGAGCCAAGGAGAGAGAGTGCCTTCAGGAGTCTAGAAGAAACAAGTGTATGGAGAAGAAGGCACCCTAGGGAGAATGCGGCTAACCCCAGGGTTTGCCAGGAAAGTGCCAGGAGAAACAAATGCCCTGATTCTGTGTTCCTCAGTTTCTCTTCTCATCTTCTGCTGATGCTCACTGGGCAAACTTAATAGGAAGCCAGAGGACAAGTATTAATTTGCAGGAGCAGTAGTAATGAAGAGCCACAAACTGGGTGGCTTGGAACAACAGAAACTTATTTTCTTAGTTCTAGAAGACAGAAGTCCAAACTCAAGGTGTTAGCAGGGCTGGTTCCTCCTGTGGACCATGAGAGTCTGTCCCAGGCTTCTCTTCTAGGGTCTGTTGGCCCTCAGCTTATAGATGACATTCTCTGTTTTTTCCACATCATCTTCCCTCTGTGCATGTCTGTCTCTGTATCCAGATTGTCCCTTTTTACAAGGTTATCAGTCATACCAGATTTAGGGTTCACCCTAAGGATCCCATTTTACCTGATTACCTAAGTAATGACCCAATGTCTACATAAGGTCACAGTCTGTGATACTGGGTGTTAAGACTTCCACAGATTTTGAGGAGACACAATTCAATCCATCATAGCAAGGAATCCCACTGATGTGGTCTCTATATTAGGTAATTTTTAAAATTTTACTTCCTCACTGCCACCAAACACATAGTCTGGGAGTTTTCAGTAATCATGAATCAACTATATTATTAAAGAAGGGAATTATTACTTATGGCAGAGCAACTTTACAGAGTATTAGAGTCTTTTCAATGTAACTAAGTCTTAGATGATTTTAAGAACCTTCTAGAGTCTAGCTATTCATGGATGAAAGTGCTTTAGTCAGTTTAAGTTATTCCTAAATTTTAAAAGACTATAAATGAAGTGACTTTGAAATTTTATCCAACTGTACTTTTCTGTCTTACCTAATAATATAAAGACCTTGATCTTATTCCATTATTTTAAAATATAGAAATTTACTTTCTTAACAGTCTTTGTAATTTGAGTCTCCTAAATTATTATGAAAGTCATCTATCCAGAATTAGTTTTGCTTTTATTACCTTCGGCTTCATTTCAGGTCACATATTTAAACATACTGTATAAATAATTAAATATCTGAGACAATTTTAACAGATTATAGAAATTATCTTTAAAATCTTTGGTTAAAATTTCTACTGCCTTTGAAATTAATGTCAGATTTACTCCTTTGAATTAAATCATGCTTTGATTTTCAAACTTGTACACGATGACCCACAGTGGGGCCTTCAGTAGCAATCTCAAAATCCAAGCATTAATCAGTACTCTTCTCCTATCACCATTAGTCAGAAGGAAATGCAATTTGAAAAGATAATTTGCTTACATTGCCAGTAGTTTTAGCCAAAAGATTCTGTGACTTAGGAGGAATTCTTAAAACGTGTCTTTTTATTAGCAAACTGAAAAGGAAAATTTTAAACTACAAGCACTGTTTTATCCTAATCTTGACTAAAGTTCCCTTTTCCCTAATTAAAACAAACAAAAAACGTGTAAAGTGTAGCAGTTTTTCACAATAAATTAAATTTGTAAAAGAAAACTGGCCTTGTCTGCAAGAATATATGCACAAAGAAAAATTGAGCAATATATTATTTTGTGTCTAAGTTAAAGACAGGTGAACATCGGGCTCAAGTAGTTTGTAATTGTCCATGATTAGGACAAAGATGATTATTCCACTCGCACATAGTCAATATAATAAGTCCTATACAAACTCTGCTGCTTCTTTAAATTCTATTTTAAGTATGGTCAGGATAAATATTAACAAATAAGTAAAACTAAATTAAGTATGTTTTTAAAAAAATCACTATTAAGCCCCCCACGCCACAGTCAAATGCAAATGAGGAATGTGAAGATGAGGTAATTGACTTGTCTAAGGCCACTGAACCAGTCACCCACACAAACCAGAGTTTAAAGTCCACTGCTGGGGCGCCTGGGTGGCTCAGTGGGTTAAAGCCTCTGCCTTTGGCTCAGGTCATGATCTCAAAGTCCTGGGATCGAGCCCCACATCGGGATCTCTGCTCAGCAGGGAGCCTGCTTCCTCCTCTCTCTCTGCCTGCCTCTCTGCCTACTTGTAATCTCTGTCTGTCAAATAAATAAATAAAATCTTTAAAAAAAAAAAAAAAAAGTCCACTGCTGCTCTGCTCTGGCCCTAGAGGCTCTCTGTATCATATTTAGTCTTGGTCTTATTTTGGCTAACTTTCAGTGAGTCAAGGAATTTACTATAAAGTTTCAGATCTGAATTCTCAATTTTTGCCAACCATTTCTCCAAGGGGTCATGTGAGCCCTTTCTTTAGACTTGGCCCTAACTTGATTCTAGATGAATGCTTACCTTAAACAGGAGGCTAAAAAGCTTTGTCTAAATTATCAAGAATATAGAAGCAAGAGGCCATTATTTACCTAACATGACCCATGGGTCCCAGTTTCTGCTACTGGCCTTTAGCCTTCATGCACTATGTCAAATTTTTCATCCTGATAGTCTGTCTATTGTCGTCTAGTTCCTTGACCCCCATTTTTCTCTTGCCTGTTCCAATCCCAACATTTCTTCTGCTTAAAGACTAGACTCATGTTCCTTTATCCAGGCCTGATGACTCTGGCTTTGCCGACTAGCTCTTCTGTAGATAATCATTTGTTCTGATCCCTTGGTTTTGGAAAAATTCTCTCTCCTAGAGATATCTTTTCTTTTGTTTTCCCACTGCTCCAATCTTTTAGCTATCATGATTCATCTAATGGACTAGATTTCTTCCTTCCTGGCATGCAGAGCTGGGGATTTTATGCCAACATCTCATAGACTGCCGTTCCAATACAAGCCTTCCTTCCCAGATCCTGTCCTCTTAGAGTGGGCCTTGTGTTAGGTTCCACTCTGTTCCAAGCTAAGCTGTCATGCTCTGTAACACAGACTTCCAGTAATACTATCATATTAATTCTCCTGCCATGCAGAAGTACCATGAGTGTTATTTCCTCCAAATTATGAAAAATGGAAGGACAGCTAAGTAAAATGATTAAAGGCCAATCCAGGTTTCAGCTCTCTACCAGAAAGTTTCCCTTCTCTGTCCTCCCACGCACAAACATACTGACAACCACATCCCTTTACACATAGACTGAGACAGATACACTTCCTTCGGGACCAGAAACTTCCTTTACATTGTCTTTAACTCTTCCCTTGTGTATGTCTCTAAATAGAATGTGAAAAGACTGAGGGCAGACTCCATGTCATATTATTTTTTGTATTTCAATTGCATAGCATGCTGTACACATACAATAAACGTTTAGCAGCTTAAATTGTTGAAAACGACATGGCCTATAATGGTGAAGATAGGACCCTAAGACAAACTACATCTTATTCCAGTGTCAGGGCTGATTGTTGTTTTTTTTGTTTGTTTTGTTTTGTTTTTTTTAACTAAAGGATGTTCCATAGTCCTGGAAAAAGAAAAAATTTTAAATCAAAAATAAAATCAATAATCAATAATAAATAAATCAATGCTTTAGTTTCAATAGGTAGGTCAATTATTCTGGTGTTCTAATCTTATAAACAAATCTAGGTTAAAGCAAATCTTTACCTGTATACCAGTGTATTCCCACAAAGAGAAAATAAAACTATTAAGTACTTATGTCATCTTCCATATTCTAGAAGGATATTTTTCCTTAAAATACGTCTGACTACCTTCCCTAAATCCTATCATTACTAATTTGTTCTTATAAATTAAGGTTCTCTGTTCTGTGAGTTATCTATTAATACTCTTTTCAGCAATATTACTAACAGTTTACATTTCATATGCATACCATAAGAATTACGCCAAATGTTTTAGACTAGCACTGACTTTTAGCCTGCACTAGTACTGTAAATCAGCTGGTTTTCATTATTGGGTTTTATTGACTGGTATTTTTATTAATACTCCTCACATAGAATTTTTCATTTTGATTTTTGTTTTTTTAAACAAGTTTAAGAGGAGGAAAAAGCGGGCATCATTATGTCAATCTTATCAATGGGGGCTCCAAATCTCAAGAAGGTTAAGTAACCTTATAAAAGTTCATGCTGCTTAATAAATGTTACAAAATAAGCAAACATCTCCAGAAAGAAGAAATGAAAAGACATCAAAGAAAACACTGTCTCTTTCAAGTTTTGCCTTAGGACCTACACTGTATTCAAAATCTACGAAGTGTGACTACATAATTCTTCTAAAATATCTTTGCTTGTGATTTTGAATCTCAGTGAAAAGTATAGACCAAATCACTGAAACTAAAAACACAGGTTCTGAAGACAAATCTAATGAAAGACCATAGACATGATTATGAAAGTAAAGACAAGTAAAATTTAGTGAAGGTGCCATTAGCTTTACTGAGTCTAAAAGTTTAATAGAGACAAATGGGTCAAGAAATCTGACTCTTGGGGCACCGGGGTGACTCAGTGGGTTAAAGCCTTCGGCTTGGGTCATGATCCCAAGGTCCTAGGATCAAGCCCCACATCAGGCTCTCTCCCACATCAGGCTCTCTGCTCAGCAGGGAGCCTGCTTCCTCCTCTCTCTCTGCCTGCCTCTTTGCCTACTTGTGATCTCTGTCATATAAATAAATAAAATATTAAAAAAAAAAAAGAAATCTGACTCTCAAATGAATTCAAACACAGTAAAGACTGATTTATATTTTTAAGCTTCAAAATAAAAATCATTTTAAAATCAGATCATTTATAGGTCATCTGTTCTCTCCTTCATTGTCACGGAACTAATACTTCTTAAAGTTCCCAAGATCTTTTTTTCACTCAGCATAAAGTAGAAAAAGTTCTTCATGATGCATTAATGTTATATTGTTTTTTTCTCATTCAAAGAAGTAAAATAAACCCTTTCCTAAACATGTCCTTCTTTAACTATATACTAAGTAACTAAGGCAGAATACTTTCTCTCACCCCATTAAAAATATAAACATTATATTTTACTTTACTCTTTCAATATGCATAAGCTCATTAGTTCCTAATTAGGTAGATGATGAATAATGAAGGCAAACCAGAGCCCAGATAAAGCCAATTTCCATGATTTCATTAGAAAATTAAGAGGTGGAGATAAGTATAAAGATCTCTTTGAAGGTTTATTCTAATAGTGAGGCTGTCCAAGGTGTTTTATTTAGGATAGAGGCTCCTGTTCACCTAAAAGTGTCAAAGTAATGAAGGAAACGCAGTGTAGCTTGTGGGGGTGGGGGCAGGAAGGTGGGGGAGAGTAAGTATTAATGATGACTGGGAAAATCCAGAAATAAAGAGTGTATTGAAACCAAGTCATCTTGATCAGATCTAAATGGTGTCTGGGCAGAACACCAAATTAAATAAGCAAAATCAAAAGTACACACTTAAATTTAAAAATAGCTGAAGATAAACATGTTCTCCTAAGGTAAGTTCTTAAGATAATCTAGTTTACTCTATAGTTGCCAAATCATTTTTTTGCGTTATATTATGAAGATTTAATTGTTGCTTTTTGGAATGATAAAAAAACTATTGGCATCATGTAATCGATAAGGACTATATGCATTTTTTAATGTTTCATAATTGTGAAATCCTAATTTGGATTTTATGAATAAGTATCTTGGGTGAAAAAAATTATAGCCAATGAACATCTTAGGCTCTTGGTTCTCAAGGTAAGTATGATCTGAAGTGTACTTCTAAAGCTGACTCCCAAAGGACTTGTCAAATGATAAAGGTTAAGTTTAATTAAATTCTGTTTTCCAGAAAGATAAATAAACTAAAAAGTTGATGTGCATTAACTTAAATCTTGCCTTGACTCTATAAGGTATGTCCTATTATTATCATCTGCATTTGAGAGGTAACATAAGTGATGGCACAGGGAGGTTTCCATATTTTTCCAAGGTCACCCACCTAATAACAGGTGGAAACAGGAGTTACCCAGTCAGCTCGGATCCATAGGGGAAGGGGAGGAGCAAGGGAGGACACAGAGCCTAGTGATGGTGGAAAAGGTCTTTAAAAAAAAAAAAAATCCACATTTGGGGTACCTGGGTGGCTCAGTCAGTTAAGCGGCTGCCTTCGGCTCAGGTCATGATCCCAGGGTTCTGGGATCCAGCCCCGCATCGGGCTCCCTGCTAGATGGGGAGTCTGCTTCTCCCTCTCCTACTTCCCCTGCTTGTGTCCCCACTCCGCTGTGTCTCTCTCTGTCAAATAAACAAATTTTTTTTTTTTTAAATCCACATTTGGGATCTGAATGCCAAGAAATAATGGGTTTAGTTTTCCAATCTAAAATTAAAGGAATCCTCTCACACACACAAAATCACCACATGAGAAAAATAGTAATAATCCTCGTGCTTAAAGCTGCACCATTACTTCTGCCCCAAATTCGGTGGTTTTAATAATTTTTTTCTTCTTGTTGACTCTTCCCTTCTAATTGGCATTGTTAATTCTACTCCTTAAAAGGTTCTCTAATTTGTTCCATTTTCTCCTCATACCCCCTCTTTCTACCACTTCTACTCTAATTGCTCTTGTTCTGGGCTTTAAAATAGCCTCTTCACTGAAATAGGTCTTCTTATAAGCCATAAATCTGATTGTGGCATTTTGCCGGTTCCACTTCTTACAAGGATACCCTGGAGGCACCGTGATGAAGGAGTCTGAAGCAAGGAATGCTTTTTGCAAATGCTATTCCAATATGACATCTCTGAGATGCTTTCCCAAGTGATAATCCCCTCTTCCATACTTCCATCAATTTTGCTTACATAATTTTGGGGCTCGTCTCACCTTAATAATTTGTGAAATATCATCTTCACTAGGCTGTGGAGCTTCAAAGTCAGAGACTACAGATCTTAACAAAACATTGGAGGTTAAAACATTTGTGGTCATAGAAATCTGTAGCTTCTCTCGTTTATTTGCCCTTATATCTGAACAGATAGGAATGTGTGAAGGTAACAATGCTCATTGTAGCAGACTCCTATTTGGGCAGTTTTCTTTATTTTTACTCCATTTTTAGAAGAGAATGTCATTCCCAACCTTTATCAGCCATTAAAATTTGGTGCTATAAAGTACAGTCACTTGAGTATAACTGAGGAATCATTCACATCCACTTTAAAAAAAAAAAAAACTAAATTGAGAGAAATTATATTTACAGATCAGGGCTTTAAGTATATTCAATCCATCCATCACCTATTCTTGGAATGAGAGAAAATTTACATTTGGTTTTTTGTTTGTTTGTTTTTATTTTTTTAGAGAGAAAGAGGGGCAGGGGGCAGAGGAAGAGGGAAACAAGAGAGTCTTCAGCTGGCTCCAAGCTCAGCACGGAGCCTGACACAGGGCTCGATCTCACAACCCTGAGACCATAACCTAAGTTGAAATCAAGAGTGGGACACTTAACTGCCTGAGCGATCCAGTTGCCCCCAAATCTACCTTTGAATTAAAACAAATGATCAGAGTGTTACATGTCTTTTATTTTTATCACAACATATGGTACAAAGGCACATCTAAACTGAGTATTAAAAGATTATTCTACACTATGTGTTGTCCTTCAGCCAAGGTGGTCTGAATCTCTCTACTACATTTATTTGGACCAGTGTATGGTATTCTGAGTAGAGTTTTTTATAGAAAGGATATTTTTATTATGCAGCATTTATTTAGACAGTGCTTAACCTGCACTTTTCCCTGCAAATGGAACTTTGTAAAGAAAAAAAAAAAGTTATGTAATTCCCTCAGATATGATACATTCCAAAGCATAGGTTCTCTTTTATCTTGAAGACTGGCCTGATTCAAAACGGCTGTGAGACAAAGCAGCCTGGCATGAACTGGCTCTTGAGAACATGCCACTGACAGAGACAAATGAGTCCTAATGAGTTTAGGGGAAGTCTGACAGCTGAGATTTTGAGCTCTAAGGGAAGAGCTATGGCACTGAGGACACAATTCTAAATTGTGTCAAGGTTCAGAATAGCTTTGCTGAACTCAGTGCCATGGATGTACATGGCATCTTTTTTTAACATAAAGTCATTTTTTTCTTTTTAATAAACATTGCACATTAGTAAACAGAAACTGATTAGAAAAATAAAGATCCTTCATGGTTCACTCAAGTAACTAAAAAACACAATGAGTGAACAAACAAGGAAAAGCAAAATCATCTCACTAAGGTCTAGGACTGCAAGTCAGCTCCTTTCTCTATCCCCGGAATACAGGCCTATTTCAGGGAAATGCCTTATTAAAATGTCATTTCAGGTTTCTCCAAGTCAACTGCTGTACTAAAGCCCAGTTCTTCCCTTCTTGGTTAAGGGTTCCAGAGAGACCATCTCACATGTATCGATTTGCCTTTCCCAGATGGACTGAGAAACTACTTGTTCAGACCCTCATTAATGTACGCCAGTATTGGAAGAGATAGGACGTATTTTCATTGCACCACAACTCCAAGTGTACCCTCTGATGAGCACACAGCACACAGGTACACTGTGCAAGAACATGTAGAGAATTAGAGAAAGGTTCCCCTCCCACCCTCCAGGCCAATAAATGGGGGGATAAAACAACAACAAAAACAGTTCTTTGCTACTACTTTGGGTAGCTTGCCAAGTGAATAAAACTTGGGTAACAGAGACTGGGCTGTAATTCAGCTCTTACTCACCACTCAGGGACTGGCTTTTGTGCATTGTGCAAAGTACATGATTCCTCAGAAGATAAAGAGTGCTGACAGTAGGGTCATTAGTGGAGTGTGGCAGGGCACAGTTCTGTGGGCCGGAAGCCATCTGCTAAGTGGCCAGTAGAGGGGAGAAGACAGAACAAGGAGTGCCATATGCTGGCATCATTTTAAGATACATTAGCTTAAAGTGTTTGAGATTTGTAAGAAAACCCAGTTCTACTGGGCACAGATTTCTGCTCTCAGCCACCTACAGAATACTACCCAATATCCACATCATATGCTCTGAGATGTTGATTTAAATAGGGAAAGTAAGAAATCAATGGCTGTGGGTGGTGATTGGTGTGCTTTCCAGGGGCTTGCTGTAGTAAGACCACTCTGCCTGACATTTTAGAGTAATCTCAAGATGCTCCAGAAAGGGAGAAGACATTAGTTACTTACACAGTATGTAAAAACCTGATAAAAGTTTAAAAAGAAAGATAGAGAGGTAGGTTGAGCTTAACATAGCCCGTAGGGCAATTCTAAGCAGAAAACAAAAACAAAAACAAAAAAACCCCACACACAAGCAAAAGTAAGAATCAAGCTCAACATGTATCAATTGGTTTAGGAAAATTAGTTGGGAGGAATGATTTTGGAATAAAAAAGCTAACCTTATACTGTGCATTCATTTACTAAATAGCCCATTTTAATTGGTTACAAGTGCATGGTTTCTTTTCAGAGCAGAAACATTCCTTACAAAGTGTAAAATTCAAAATGTGAAAAAAACATTTTAAGCATAACAACATTTTAATACACACATACATTCATTATATGCTTAACTTGAGAACTATTAAAACAATAAGACCTAGCAATTTTATCTTTTCAAAATAAAATATCAGCATTTTGCTCAGTGCCACAATTTACATGCTGGGGAACTAAACCACTTACTATTTTAAAATGAAAGACAATAGAATCATGCCCTTACTATAATTGTAAAATAGTGCAAATTAGATAATGTAAATAAGTTAAACAATCTCTACATAACGCAAAAAGATGAATGATATTTAGATTTTGCCACATTGAAATATAAAACTGGAGACTATCTTATAGCACAAACATAAGAAATATGTTTGACCCTGATCTATACAACAGATGAAAATGTCTTAATATATTCCTTAATGATATCCTTACAGATGAGAAAGATAATATAGTAGCAAAATGCATCATTCAGAAATGTTCTGTACAATTCAATAAATCTCATTGTTTTGCATTAAATAATTTTTTAAAGATTTTATTTATTTATTTGATGGGGGTGGTAAAGAAAGAGCACAAGTCAGGGAGCAGCAGAGGGAGATGGACAGCAAGATCCCTGCTGTGCAGAGAGCCAGACACGGGGCTCAATCCCAGGACCCTGGGATAATGACCTGAGCAGAAGGCAGATGCTTAACCGACTGAGCCACCCAGGCACCCCATTAAGTAATTATTTTTAAAAGCAAGTGATTTTCTACCATTTTTTTTCAGTGTTAAAGCTGCAGTCTGTATTTTTTCAACATTTCTTTTATTTTGTATATATCACTATTGATGTTCTTTTCTTATTGACCTGCTCAAACTCTACATATCCTAATTGTAAGAATCTAATAATAACACCTGATGTGTTCTGCTTGACGAAAATATTTCACTATGTATTTGTCCTTTAATTTTAGCAGGCATTTCTAGCCTCATGTCATCTTAAAATTCAAAAGAAAAGAAACATAAGCCTATAACATGAAGTGACAAAATATATCCACTATAGAACAAAACATATATACAAAATACATCCCACATAGAACAGAACAAAAGTGAATCCAAAAAGAACTGTGTTCATGACTGACTTGCTCTGATGAAACACACAAATCCCTGTTAATAGGCTTTAGTTAGCGCTCATCACAAACATTTCATTACATCTATGCAGAAAAAAATGTTAATCTAAGAGGATAAGGCCTGACTCATTGCCCTGTTACACACTGAATAAAATCTGTGAGCTGTGCTCCACATGTATTGCTACACAAAGCTTGCTGTAGAAATGAAATCTCTGTAATGATCGTGATGCCACACTATCTCCATAAAGCTCCTGAAAGTGCCATCCTAATTCTGTACAGAACACAACAATTTCTTGATGGCCATACCTGTCTATCACCAGCTCTCCCGAGCTACGACCTAGTGAGCATCCTCCACAGCTCTGGTCCCCAAGAGTCTTGAAGGTGACTTGCCTTGTGCGGACCACGTCATGCCATCTCCTCGCACACACCCAGAACACCCAGCCACCCTGCTTTAACCTAGCATAATCTCCATAACTCCATTTTAATCTCCATAACTGTTTGATGTTCGCCTTCTTAAAGATGATGTCTTCTATCACCCTTTTAGACTTAAATGAGTGAAGAAGCTCTGTACCTTCGTTGAATTTTGAACGTAGTACTTATCACACTTTATTGCCTTTTATTTTTTTGTCTGTCACCCTGGGTAGGAAGTGGGCTCAGCAATAGCATAAAACACATAGAATACTCAAGACAATGACAAAACTCAAGTGATATATTGTGAATGTGACTTCAGGGTGCCCAGACATTTTTGAACTAAAGTGAAAAAAGAGAATGTTGTAGTTTACTGCCTTTTCTTTTTCTTTGGGGAGGAGATGATCAGTAATTATAAGCTATGGATAATGAGTAAAGGATAAAAGGTACAGAATTTACAAACCATAAATTCAAATACAGAATAAAATGAATAACCACAATTTAAATAGTTGTAAGCTTTTCCTTAAGCAGTTATGACTTCGAAATAGAAATGGGCTACTGAATTCCCACAGTTAACACAAATACACTTATAGACCAAAAATATAAAAACAATACTATATGTTTAAACCTTGATTGTCCATAATCAAGATGAATTAATTTATATATTTTTTGTAATTCAAGTGAAAGAGGAAGATAACTAGAAATGGAATATGAATTAGAGATTTAACACTGAAGACACAGCATGTCATTAAGTTCAAGTCACATGCAGTCAAAATTCTTCCATATATTCTTCAATTTGTCAATACCATAAAATCTTAACTGATATTTAGACCAACAGCACTGATAGGCTGCCTGAGTTTTAATTGTCAAAGAAGGGTTACCTCATGTTCATTAAATATCACTATATTTACTAGAACGTGAATTGAATGTAGGGTTTGTATGTGTGTGAATGTGTGTGTGAGTGGATGTGAGTGAGTGAGTGAGTGTGAGAAAGAAAATGAGAGAGAAACCTATAAAGAAAGGCAAGAGCATAAATAATACCAATTCAAAATAAAGGCTACTTTTGGAAGAATGGAGAGGGGGTAGTACATTTGCAGAAGGTCTTCAAAGGCAATCACATTGTTCTGTTTCCTAAGCTTAGCGGCAGACAAGTAACTGTTTATCAGCGTTCTTTAAAGAGGACATACATGGTAAAATGTAAAGTTTTTACACAAAACATAAAAAACAAAAATCCATTTAAAATGGAAGAAGAAGGTGAACAGCCAGATGTGTCAGAATAAATAAATTCTTTTCCTGGGTGTTACTATTTCATTATCCTGGACATAAATATGCAAAAGAAGAAAATGTTAATCAAGGTTTATTGTTTTAAGACAGTTTCCCCCCCGTACTTTAGCAGGAACAGTCATAGTCCTAATTGGTAAAATAATAATGATAGTAATAATAATGGTAATAATAATTTGGTTATAGAATACAGCTTTGTCTTTTCCTCTCCAACAATTCACATGGAGACTAAAATTAATTTTTTTCCTTCCTAACTAGTCACATGAAGGTGGAAACTACACACAGGCAGTGTCAAAATAACCAGTTGCAATAAAATAAAATGTACACTTTTTTTTTTCTCAAATACTCCTAATGCCCTAACCTCATTTTGCTAATGAATTTCTCAGTAAGCTGATTAATGCTTTTTGTATTTTGGACTAGAATAGATCTATCCTATCACATCCTGGTATCTGACTCTGCTGTATGTCAGGATTTTTTTCTAGGGCTTATCTTTTCTTCTTTCAATATCTGTTAACATAGTTTTAGTGCTTTTTTTAGCCAAAGAAAAAAGAAGTCTAAAAAAAAAAAAAAACTTTCTTTCAGATTAGCAGTTCTTTGGGAACATTTCTGTGCTTTCTTTCTGAGGTGTTATTTTGATGGGCAACATAGTGGTGACAGTGAGTAGAACAGCAACAGATCTGTTAAAGGACTGAGTGCCCTCTACCCAACTCAGCTAAGCACTATATCAAGCAAGAGGCACGTGGAAGTTACCCAAGAAGGCTGAGTTGTCCTGCGTATTTTCCAGCGATGGGATTTCAGGTCCTTTTGTTAGGTTTGTGTTTCCAACAAGGCTTAGCAAAAATTAGATTTTGATGAACCTAGAAGAAGCTATTGCACTAAGACAGTGAACAGCATCACTTAAAAAAATGTACAGTGTCTGTTCAGGCAGTTGGAGACTTGTTCCACACAGAGAAGATGTGAGCTGATTAGAGCATATTTAGTGAAATACAAATATTTACAATAAAAAAAATAAAGGTACTTTATGTCTTTGCATCATGATTATTTTTTTTAACCTCAACCTGTGTCAAAGTAAAATAACTCCAACTGTTTTTGTGCCACAAATTAAGTTAACTTGATTCTAAAGTATCATGAAGTTTTTAAACAAAACCAACTATGATTACAGTTTGAATAGAAGTCCCCAGAGTTGCTAACTGGCATCTGTCTTTCCCATCCTGACGAGTAATATTCTTCTAATTTTAGATTCTTCTTGCTCCTATAATGAAGAACATTTTGAACTTAGATGTACCTTGGGAATGACTGCTGTATGCATTGAATTTGGTAAATTAGTAAGGAGCCATCTCAAAAAAAAAAAAAAAAAAGATAGTCTGTTACATCCTAAAACTGAAGGTTTACATTAGTTACAGTGATTCTGTGGTAAAAATGATGATTAAAAAAAGATAACTTCAGTGCAAAGCACTGAGAAAAAGCTTATGGATTTATGTTAATTTCCTAATTAATGATAAACTGATCACTTCAGATATAACTTCTTTTTCATTGTTATTAACATTCAACATTCAATATATCTTTCTTGCCACTTAAAATTTCCTGGTATTCCAATTTTGTTACAAAAGTTTAACTCCTTACTGGGATATACACCCTTGAAAACACAATCTTGTAGTCTGTATTCAATTACCATTGTTTGAATCATTAGATGAAGGCTTGAATGAATAAACGAATGAATATTGCTATTTTTGCTCACTTCAAACCCAGTTCTAAGTAACTCCAACTATATTGATGACATACACATGACACACAAACTAGTTATGTGAAAGGAATAAGGTTGAGGCTGACTCTTAAGTTTCTCAAATGAACAGCTGAGGAAAAAGTTGCTGCTAGAACAGTAAAAGCAGAAGAATGGTCATTTTGGGATGGTGATTTTCTGTTTTCTATTATCCTGACTGTGAGTCAGCTATTGATATCAAGGTAGAAATGTAAGCTATGGAACAGACAATAAACTAGTTGAGATAGTACGCACTCATTAAAGCAGCTTTGGGAGATCAAATTAGCAGTTTCCCTACTCATATCAGGCTGAACATTATGTAGATCTTACTGCCTACTGAGTCTTCTTCATATTGCTTAGTATCTGTATTCATATACATGAATATATTCGCATCGCTTATCTATATTTTAACATTTTGAATACGTCTTGAACCCAAGTGCAGAACATATATCAAAGTTAATCTATCTAATTTGATTTGATGGATCGTGGTTTTTTGCTGGATCATTCTTGGTTGCATTTTGATCTATGTCTCAAGATATTTTTTAATGATATCAAGAATCTGTTTCATCTACAAATCTTGTACATAAACATTCAATGTCTTCATCTAAGAAATATATAAAATATCAAAAACGTTCGTGATGGATAGGTCAGAGAAAAGGCCTGAAATGCTGTTGCCTGAAAATAAGCAGGACAACTCAGCCTTCTTGGGTAACTTCCACATGCCTGTTGCTTGATATAGTGCTTAGCTGAGTTGGGTAGAGGGCATTTGGTCCATTAACCTAACTGTTGCTGAAATTGTCTTTCAGACTGATATTAGTTCTTTTAATCAGGGACTTTGTGGTTACATCATGCAATATACTAATAAATACATTAAAAATCATCTACTCATATGTCACTATCTTGTTATTAGAAACTTTGTCAAATACCTAATTGTATTTCAGATATAATAAGTCCTCTGTATTTCTTTGTTTAATCAGAATAGAAATTTTGTGAAAGAAAAATAATAGGGTTATTTGAATATAACATATTCAAGTATTATACTTACCATGAGCATCACCTATCATCTCTTTTTTCCCCAGAATTCAAAAATTATGTATTTAATAATTGCCTAGAATTACCTAGGGTCTATTATCAATCTATCGATACACATTTATCTCCCTAAGGAGTTTATAAACTTAAAAAACGACATGTTTTCTGGATTATTTTAATTTTTTTCCACCAAGATTAGTAAGGACCGATGCCCTGCATATAATAAGAATTCAAAGAATACACTTCATATAAATGAATTTCATAGGCCTAGATTTAACAAAAGAATAAATCATGATCATCATCCTGCATTACAAGTTAATATGAGAGTTTCTTATTTGTGTGAATAAACAAGAAATTCATTGCACTTTTTTAAAAATAGGTAAATATTGTAATAGATGGGTTTTTCATTTTATTGGACAGGTGTTAAAGCTTCCATTACTGGAACATGTATATTTGTCCATTCTATAGGATGGTATTTATATAAATGTCAACTTAAACTTGAAAAATGTGACCATCTTCAAAAATTATATTTAATGTATTTTGGTAGCAACGTGGAAATTCACAAACCTCCCATCTGCACGTGCTTAGAAGAATGGTATAAAACTCATTTGTGGACTGAAGTTTCCTTCAGTGTAGTTTCTAGGAAACTGGTTATTCATAAAATCACAGCTGCAGCTAATTTTCATTTCTATGGATTTTGCATTTGTGAGAAAAAGAGAAAAGGGATCATACTATTTTTGAAAGCCATGCACAGAAAACTAAATTACATCATTTTAAGCATAGAGATCTTAATAATTCACAGAATGGCAACTCATTATCCCTATTCTTAAGTAAAATTCTGATGCATATGAGCATCTTATAATAGCCCATTATATCTATCTACTTCACTGGCCTAAATTTTGGTAAGTTACTTCATATTCTGTGTTATGCATATCTGACTGTCAGAATTTTCTGTCCGATATCGGGGTTGGGTACTGTGATTAAGAACTGATCAGTAAACAATGGACAACTAATCCATTGCCAAAGAGTGAAAGATGTATCATGCTATTATTGACTACACATTCAATTTCATATCAATCATATGAAAAAAAGAAAGAGAGAGAGAGAAAGAAAGAAAGAAAGAGAGAGAGAAAGAGAAAGAGAGAAACCACAGGAGGATTTTAGTAAAATCTGCCAATTTTTTTTTTTTTTTGGATGTCGGGAAAGACTATATCCATACATTCAAATCCAGACAAAAATGAAGGATATCCTGAGATACTAATAAAACTCTCAGACATCACCATGGAAACGACATCTTTACATAATCATGGAAAATTAGAAAGTGGCAGAAATCCGAAGATGGGAAAAGTTATCCTTATTTTCAAAAAGAAGATAAAACACTACCTCACAAAGGACATGCTGATTCAGATTACAGTCAACACCATGATACAAATTTCATTGCTAAAGGACATTCATTTTCATATTATATTCATTCCAGAAGTAATACTTGTTTATGGCAACAATCTTTTTGGTTTTGTTGTTGTTGTTTTCAAAGATTATTTATCTATTTATTTATTTGAGAGAGGGAGAAAGACAGTAAGCATGAGATGGGGGGAAGGGGAGAAGCAGACTCTGCCATGTGTGGAGATCGACACGGGGCTCCATCTTAGGATGCTGGATCATGATTTGAGCCGAAGGCGGATGCTGAAGCATGTGAAACACCAGGCACCTCTCTTTTTGCTTCTTTTCCCTGTACAATTTAGTAACTGTGGAAGATGACTGAGTAATCCATTAAGAATTTATAATAAAATCAGAATGGTTAAAAAATCAGAATGGTGATTAGAAAAACAAAAAGAATTATAATAAAAAATAATAAATTTGAGGGGCGCCTGGGTGGCTCAGTGGGTTAAGCTGCTGCCTTCGGCTCAGGTCATGATCCCAGGTCCTGGGTTCAAGCCCCATGTCGGGCTTTCTGCTCAGCAGGGAGCCTGCTTCCTCCTCTCTCTCTGCCTGCCTCTCTGCCTACTTGTGATTTCTCTCTGTCAAATAAATAAATAAAATCTTTTAAAAAAATAATAATAATAATAATAAATTTGGAGCTTAGCGGAGAATTTTTTTTTCAAAAGTGACTATTTCTCAATTATGTATAAGGTATAAAAACTGTCTGGCTATTTTTAAAAAGTCACTTTATTTATTATTCGTAAGTAGCCAAAAAAGGTAACAGATTCGGCTCTATGAAGTCATTAGTTTTAAAGAGCATACACCCAAACCCCAAAATAAACTTAAAATACATACACAGTGACCACCGATTTGCTCTCCCTTTGACATTTTTGCCCAAATTTTAATTACACCTCAAGATTATCCTATATTCTTTAAGAAAAATCCATGAACAAGATAGTGATTAACGGAAGCAGATTCATCCTCCTATTTTGCATCTGAGCTTCAGCTAAGGGAAAGGCTGGTCTATAAATAACATCTTCAGTGAAATCTATCACATTTCTCCAAAGAACTGCAAAGGCTTCATTAAATCTGACTTCTCCATTAACTTCAGCAGCGGTGCATTCCCTCTTTAATGTTTCAGCAGTACTCCCCATCTCTCAAACTGTGAATTTATAATGCAGTTGTTGTTGACATGGTTAAGCTTAAAAAAAAAAAAATAGTAATGAATTCAAATGACATAGTAGTCAACAAATTAACAGGTTTTTTTTTTTATTTCAACTGGCAACTGAAGTGTTCCTTTGCAATATAGCAACATCTTGCAAGTACAACCCCCCCCAAAAAAACCTACCATGTCCAAATATTATTTTCTATTACTTATTATGTATTTCTATCCATTAAGCAAAAGACTTGAAAGATGCTCCTTGAGTAAAGAGAGCAGATTTCTCAGACAAAGATATCATCATTACATTTAATTATGTATTGGAAATGTCTTGTCTGAAACAGTTTATTTTTTTGTTTTAGTTCAGTTTTTGTTTTGTTTTTTATCAGCTCTTTGCTTTAAAAGCTTACAAAGACACTAAAGAGGATTTGCGAAATCTAAAAACATGCTATCTTTTTCTCACCCACTCAGAAATAGCATTTATCTTATAGAAGCGAAATCTCAGGAAGGTCATAATTACTAATAACAAAGATTCTCTCCTTGACCAAATTCTAGTGGGGCTTCTCTGAACTCTCTTCTCAAGTAGGCCCTGATTTTCAGACTTCCATGTTCATGCTTTCATTGTCCAATTTTAGCAAGAATCCTGTTCCATCAGGTTAGTCAGAATTCCCCACCTTCATTATCTAATCCCAAATAGCAGCACTCTTGGTATCTGACCAAAGTCTGAATCTTCTACCATCCCCCCTGTGTTGTCTGATCACCTTAGGCCACCTTCAGCAAGAATCCTGTTGGGTCGCTTCAGCCAGAATCTTCCCTCAGCTCTGATGTCTCCTCTTAGTAATTCCATCCACTGATACTTACCACACTTTTTCTTGTTGTAATAGGAGTTGAGCCCCATCACTCTCCCCTGTTGCAAAAGCTCATTTCAGTAGTGCTTGTACCCACGATGACTGTCCTCCCGAAGCATCTACCTTAACACTTTAACACAAGTATCATGAGTAATTCTTTATTACTAACTGCAAATTTGTGTAGGTCTATCCTCTTAATTAGCACCTTTGAATAGATGTTAAAGATGGTTGATTTGGGTTCAATACAAGGATAAATGTGTTATTCTGTATGACATAATGTACATGAAATAAGGAAGACACTGAATGCAAATCCTCTTAATAGCAGTGGAGATGCACATATTGAAATATAATCTTAAAGGATAAATATTAAAAGATATAACCTTAAACATAACCTCATAATCTCTCTGAGAATAATAAAATTAATCACAAAGTTATACCAGCTACTACTCTAACTTTAAGAATGGCAGGAGTGAAATATTCTGTCACTCATATTCATCCAGTATATTTGGTATCTCTGCTTTTCCCCCACTTATTTCAAATTCTAACTGGACCTCAGCCTCCAAGTTAAGTTATAAGATGCCCGGCTTTGCCTCAGCCTCAGTCCTAGACACCCTGGTCTAGCCCTGATTTCAATTTCTCCCTCTCCATCGGATGGTTAGGTCGTAGAAACTGCCTCAGACAGGGCAAAAAGAAGTCTGCAATTTTGCAGGACTGAACAAGTAGTTGTTGATTATCATTAACAGAGAGACCCACTGAAAAATAAAGAGCACGCATCTTCATGGAATTGTAATTCCCAGGTAGTAAGTGTAAGGTCAGAGATGCTACGAAGGAGGTTTTCAGGTTAAGAAAAATAAAAATATTCTGTTTCTCATGATCTGAAAAAATTAATGCAAAAGACTCTTATTAATCAAATATAATACTGTCCTCTTCTCAGTCAGGCTTGATCTGAAAGGAAGGGTCTCAGCCCGGGTTTATCAATTACTTATTTCCTGAAGAGACACTACTTAGCAGACCTCAAAACCTGGTAAACACACAAACAAAAGCTGTTCAGCAGAACACTATTTAGCAGGCATACCTTAGCCTTATCCACCACATGGGGATTCAGAAAAATCCCTAAGGCAACCAGAAGGAAATGAAAAAGACCAGCAATATTGGGTGAGAAACGATTAAATTGCCCATGAGTAATCAGTGTGCATTTTGCTAAGGCTAAGTTGACCTTAAAATGTGGTCCTCTATTCTGACAAACTGCTTAACTCTCTTCTGTATTATTTCTCAATAATGTGCATGAACATCTCATCCCATCTGTAATACTTAGCCTCTCTCTGAGTCTAATGGAGCTCAGAGATGGGGATGAAGCTCAGGCATGAAATGTAAATAACAGATTTCTTTTTTTTTTTTTTTTTCCCATTTTTTTAATTGACCCACCCAGAAACCAAAAAAATTTCTTTTTAATAAAAAAAAAAAAAAAAAAAAAAAAAAAAAAGGAAAGAAAGAAAGAAAGAAACATTTTTACATTTTTGTAGCAGTTTAGATGAGGCCGCTTCAAAATGTCCTAAAGCAAACCACCCACATCAAAACACTCTGGTTCAGAATAAACATGTTCACAATCACTTTCCTTTAAAATCTTACAAAATGTTCACCTATGTCATTTAAGCAATTCTCATTTTATTTCTTAAAGAGACAATAGGAAATTTCAGAAACATTTCTATAACTACGTAACTAATACTTACTTATTTGACTTAGGCTTTTGAATTCTTCTCCTATATACATCAGTTTAATATTATAAGCAATATTACCTTCCTTTAATTAGTAATAAGTAGATCGACTGCTATAAAAATCCCAAGTCTGCTCTCCTGTGTTTCCGTTGAAACCCTAACTCAAATCTATCCTTCAGCCCATATATTAACACATTCCCAGGGAAGTATGGATGTCAGCATAGAAAGTAAGAACCTCCGATAATGTCCTATCCTTTCTCAGACTAAAATGAGCTTGTCAAGCCCATTGTTCTCTGTCTACAGCTCAGTATCATTTCTTAATTCCTTCAATATATTAGTCATACCTCACCATGACTGTATGTAAACTTCCCCAGAGCCTTCCCTTTCTCCAGCCCCAAATCCCATAAGTAACATTTTGTGATAGTTTTCTTCTTCCATTTACTCTATTCCTATTTAATAATGTGACAAGCCCTGAAGACACAGAAATAGATTATTAGCCTTTTTACCCCCAGAACCCTACACACTTCGATTGTCTCTTTATTTGTTTCAAAAGTTCCTCCTGGAACTCTCTAATGCAGAATCACCACAAAATTCATTATCTCCCTTATGTTGTTTCCCTCTGTGTTCCTTTTCTCATCCATTCCTATTGATTCTCATATAATTCTATGATGATAACATTTATTTACCATCCCAATTTCCTCCCTGGATGGCCAACTGGCAGATAAAGTTCATCTTTTGGACCTATGTATGTCTCAAAAATCACATGTCTAAAGCTGGACTCACTTCTCAAACTTGCGACCCATTTCTGATGTATGTTTTCCTTAAAACTTTCCTTTCAAATCTCTTCCCATCCTTATCAGTTCAGTCTCCTCTGCTCCCGGTCTATTCCTCACTCCTCCCATGGACTTAACACAGACCTCCAACATCACTGAAAATTGAGAGCCTTGCTTGCTTTAACCACCATTAAGACAGAAATATCTCTTCCTAATGTCTCCCAGTGTACTCTGATGGTCACTCCCAGGATTTGGAAACTTTCTGTGTTTTTGTTCTGATTTGTTTTTTCCTTTTCTTTTTTTTTTTTCATTCATTCATTCATTCATTCATTCATTCATTCATTTATTTTTGAGTCCCACTCAGGACCCAAATGGAACTACCCCAGTACCTACCCCATGCTTAGCCACTGGCTGGAGGCTTCCCAGGAAATGAAAGGCCCCAGCTCAAAAGTTACAGAGCCTTAAAGGTAGCAACAGCCAGAGGCTGTCACTTTGCTTTTTTCTTACTCTGTTGTATTCAGTACAATGCACTTTGATCTAGAAACCCAAAATTCTCCAAGGTCCTCATCACTGAACCACTTGAGTTTTCAGTAGGAAAGGATTACAGCTTTTACATTTTACTCCCAACCGTTTTTTTAGTGTTGTTGACTCTCCCCTTGTTCTACATCATGAAGCAAGACAACTCAAAATAAAAAGGTTTTAGTTTATCATATACTCCTTCCAAATTTCTTGAAATGCCTTGTTATCGCTTCTGAGGCAGAAATATAGGGAGTTCCATGCAATCCTATTATTTGCTCATGTTCTAATTCCTCAGTGATACACTGAAATTTTATGTCTATGATTTTATGTATATCTACTTAGCACTGAAGTAAGTGACAACATGGAAAGCCAATTTCCACTTCAATATCATTTGTAAAAAGTACGATATCAGTGAAATATTATTGGGCAAAATAAATAACACTGGTTACAATTTTTAATGAGGTATATTATCTGAACTTACCAGAATTGACTCTCTGCAATAATGTGTAGCCATTAAGAGCACAGACTCTGGAGACAGACTGCCTAGGCTTTAAACCCCAGTCCAAACAGATTACTTAACCTCTCCAGATCTGCCTTGGTAAAATGGGGATAATAATTACATCTACCTTATAAGGTTGTTACGAGTTCAGCTGAGTTGATATGTGTTAAGGGCTGAATTGTGTATCTCAAAATTCATGTGTTGAAGTCTTAATCCCAGTACTTCAGAATGTGACTGGATTTGGAGATAAGGTCTTTAAAGAGATAATTACGTTAAAATGAAGTCATTAAAGTAGGCCCTAATCCATTATGACCCTATCTTTGTAAGACAGGAGATAGAACACAGTAGAAAGACTGTATGAAGACAGAGGGAAAAGATGATGATCTCTAAGGAGAGTCTTGGGCCTCAGAAGAAACCAACCCGAGGATCCAAATCTGTTGAGAAAATTAATCTCTGTTGTTTAAATCATCCATTCTGTGGTATTTGTTACAGGAGCCCTAGCACTAATAAACTAATAAAATATACATAAAGCACTTAGTGACTACTACACAACTGCATGCTCTTATTCCAGAATTTATAGTTCCAGGGGGCCAATGCTTAAAATCCACTAAGCGCATGGTCTCCATCAAACCAGACCAAATACAAGCATCTGTTCATTGTGCTTCTTGTATTCAAATTTAGGAAACAACACACCTGAAAATTTCTAACTTCGAAAAGACTACCTAGAGTTGCTCATCACACACCCAACCTACTGCAGTAGGGTCTTTGGAACATTGGCCCTGAATTTGGAACCAGGCCAGAGAATAATCACTCCTATTGATTCCTTCAATAGTGCCCTTGGCACTCTACTCAGCCTAAGTCTATGGAGAGGCTGATACATTTAAAAAATAATAATAAGTGGGCTTTCTTCCCAACAGCCTCCATTTCATTCTAAGAAAAGCGACTGAGGGATCTATCTACCTTTACTTATTTTTTATTTTATGGTGAGCATATGAATATTTTTAAAATTGAGTAGAGTTGACATACAATATTATATTAGTTGAGTGTTCTACCTTTAAATAAAGCAAAACCAAATAATCTTAATTCTGGCCTTTCTGCCTGGAAAAGTCAAGCAGGAAACAATGTCACATGATAGCAATGACAACCTTTCCCTGATATTTCTATGAAAATCTTTTTCAGAGATGGAAGTATCAAATGCCTACCAGGAAATCATTCCTAAATTATTATTTCAGGGTTTGCTAAAATGAAAGATAAAGTGCTAAATGTTAAAGGGCTTGAAAGATCAAAGTGATATAACTATATAGATAAAAGGCCTTCTCTATCAGAATGCACTCTTTCTCCGAATGATCTACAGTAAGATCGGTCATTGTTAGGACTATTTCTTCTGTTTGGAGGATGGGGCTAAATTATTTAAACAGAATTTGCTGAGTTTATAAATATAATATTATACCACAAGAAACACTGTCATATTAAATTTTATTGGGTAATTTATTGCAGCATGAATGCCCATACTACCTGGTCATTTTCATAGCTAAACCTTATGTAGGTAACTGCAAATATGCATTTATAAGTAGGGGGACCATTAAATCTTTTGTGTAAGCTAAAACAATTTTGAAAAATGGAAGTGATCTTTAAAAATAAAAAAATTGGTTTTATTGCATTGGTAGACCTTCAAATAGTCCTTTCTAAGTTATTTTCAAAGATAAAATTATTTTATTGCATAGTGAAATTTCACCAATACATTATTATTTTATATCATAATTTAAATGAATGTTAGACTTTTTCTGGCCAGTTAATGGTTGATGCGATTGTTGATATTATTTATTACCACTGCCTATTGTATAAACTACGTAGAGTTAAATATTATTTGCTTGTGAATTATTAGCTAATGCTGCCATATTTTGATGTACCTCCTGGGTTATGACCAAAAAATATTCTTGAGATATTGAAATTTCCAAATAATTTTTAACAAAATGCAGATAAAATTTGGAGAACTTGTATTAGCAAAAAGTTCAATACCATTATTACACAATTAGACTGATTTCTAAAGTCATTCTTCAAATGCTAACCTATTTTGTAAATCAGATTTCTAGTGGGTAGCAGAAAGAAAAGATATGTATCTCCAAGATAAGATATATGCTTTTATATTTAATATTTCATAATAAAGAACTTGACTGGCCTTTGCCCCAGGTTTCTGGGAGGGAACCCAAATAATAGGAGTGTCTTTGTTATTTATGAACCCCTTGGATTTCACCTGGCATTTATACCAAGATTACTCAGGATGGAGGCTGGTCATCAGAAAGATCAACCAGGTGATTAGTGGAATAGGGCTTTAGGTCAGTCTGACCTCCAGGGAGGGGAGAAGGGCTAGAAATTAAGTTCAATTGCATGGCCAATGGTTCAGTGTTTCTATCATTCATGCCTACATAATGAAACTTCAGTAAAAATTTTGGACACTGAAACTTCCTGATTGATGAACACATCAAATGTACCTAGAGGGTATTGTTCCCTGTAACCATAGGGAGAGGGCATGGAAGCTCTATGTTTGAGATTCTCCCAGACCTCTTATGTGTTTCTTCATTTAGGTGGTCCTGATTTGTATCCTTTATAATGAAACCGTAATCCTAAGCACAGTGCTTTCTTGAGTTCTTTGAGTTGTTCTAGTCAATTATCAAACCTGAGGGGGGTTATAGGATTTGGACCCAGTAGATCAGAAGTGCAGGTGGCCTGAGGGCCCCCAAATTTGTGGCTGGCATCTGAGGTGATAGCAGTCTTCCTGGGTTTCATGTTCTTAAACCTATGGAGTCTGACACAAATCCAGGTAGTAAGCATCACAATTGTGTGTACTCAGTACACTCAATCATGCACATTCTGTGGTTTTCTTATTCTATTATAGTCTGGATTCATAAACATGCCATAGCGTCCTAACCTACTAGACCCTGTTTCCCAAGTCTCTTTCTTCAGATACCCATCAGCAGAATGATGTCAGAGAAAAGGTCCTGGGAAAGTCTGATGACTTAAATTTAGGTGATTTTTACACACACACACACACGCTGCAATTAGAAGCTATGAATGAATATCTGGGTAAAAATAACAGCCACAAAGGTAATTCCTTGAGAGGATTTGGACTATTAACAAAGTGAGAATTGTCAACATGAAAGTGATAAAAAGACCAAAAGGAGAAGTGTCACACTTCCTTTCTACAGATCACCTCTGAATAAAAACAGCTTAATAAATGAAAAACTTGTATAAATCACACACCATATAAATTGAATGATTTCTTAATACCACTGCAGACATTTTGTTTTATGAATGGACAAATAGTAAAAGGCAAAATTAATTTGATTAAACAAAATATATATAAGGTATGTGACGGGCCATGTAAAACTAGAAGTTGAAGAAAGGAAGAGTATGTTGCACAACAGAGGAAGATTGAGTTGGAGAATACTGTACTATAACACAGCTTTACTCAGGGATAAATTCATATGAATACATTTTAAGTATCTTGATAGCTTTTTCTTAATCTTTTAATCAACCTTGGGTAAATAATTTAATACTTACCATATCTAGATTTATTTTTCTTTCTGTACAGTGATTTTATGTAGTGAATTGTGATACACAGGGGAATCTCTGTATCACTTCACTTATAGGTTGAATACATGTTGGAAGTAGGATAAGTTTTACAAATATAAGATTTCCTTTGGAATTCCTACCTTTAGAGGAGCCGTCCTTAAGTATTCTCACATCAGAAAAGTAAGAAAATACAAACCATTCCTGCAAAAACTCCAATAACATTTTATAGTTCATAATCAAAATTTAGAAAATGTTATATTCAAGCACTTTTTAGCAAACAAAACAACTATATATGAGTATTCGATGGTATGCCAGATACTTTGTATAAGGTATCTAATAAACACTGCCACTAATCCCACCAATTTGATTTCTATTTTACAGATGAAAAAGCTGAGCCCCAAAGGAAATGACATAACAAATGATACAAAGCTCTGAAGCAGATGAACATGGATTTTATTTAGATCTCTCCCTATTTTTTTTTTTTTTTTTGAGTTTTGTTCCAATTTCTATCTAGGTTAGTTTAATTTTTATTTGGTACTATGTGTTCTTCCAACTTTGTCTATGGGTTAGAGCAACTTTTTACTTGTAAATGTACAAAGACATAAGGCATCTGGGTAACATCCTCACCATTGACCATCTGTATCCTCAGAACCAATCATAAGTGGAGTAAAATTGCTTCTATCAAAGAAAAGGTAATTTGTTGATTAATCAAAACTGAAAACATTTAGTTAATTTAACTTCATTCTGCTCCATAAAGGTATTTTAGATGATTAATCCCTTTCTGGTACCTCACAACTACCCTCCCATTTAATATAAATATTTGAACAAGAAAATTAAGTGTGGATGAACTCACAGGAAACTTGCATCCAACTCCAAGCCCTTATCCTGTGTCATATACACATTAAAAAAAAAAAAAAAAAGTCAATGTTCATTTTCTTGGCTGTTTTAAGGGTGGGCTTTTAAGATAGCAATTAATTATGTTTTGGCTATACATTTGTTTGAGCAGGTTCCATTTTGTAAGAGCAAACACACAAGCATTATCTTCACTCTTTATAAAGGATCATATTTCACAATCTGGTTTTAAAATAAGCTTTCCATAATTATCAGTAGTAAGGAACATGAGATGATAAAAAGGAATAATCTCAAATAAACAAGGGACAGGTGGCAGCCTGAGTTACATCTGTTATTAATCTGTATCAGAAGGGAAGGAAAGAAAAGACAGCAGGAGAAAAACATAAAGGGATTTGTAAGGCACACTGGAGTTACACATTTGTATTTGTTAAGAGCTTTCTCTCTTTCTCTGCCTTATAAACTAAAAATATCTTGTGAAATAATCCAGAGTAATTATCTTGTCAGAAGAATCTTCTGTGTATTGTAGTCAAATTAATTGAAAATTCATCATGGGAAGAGTATATGAGAGAAAAGGCAATGAAAAGGTCAATTAAAACTGAACTGTCAGATTTAAGGGTCCATCCAATGGAACTGACCAATAAATTCATGAGTTATGATACATGAAATGGGCACCTTCTTCTTTGATCCTTTGAATACTCTGCTACATTCCCTAATGTTCTACCCAGGGAACCGTATCAAATTCTTTATAGATTTTTTATCTGTGGAAACCAAAGGGAGCACTGAATGAAGGAACTGTCATCATTAAACCCACTCATTTCCTCAGGCTCGACTCACTCTGTAGCTTTGGGTGGCCTCAAAAACCAACCCGCAGGACAAATGATTTTCTCTACAGAATACACTTGTGTGTATAATGGTGCTTGCCCTACCATCACTAAGCAATGTTATAATGCAGAAGACTGTTTCCTGGAGGAGTAAGACCTTGCATGCACAGAAATCAACTTGTTTTGAGATTGTTAAACAGTTATAGAAATGATAAATAACCATTCTATTCATTCGTTAAGATCCCTCTCTTGGTTTAAAGATTATCTTAATGGAACATGATTTAAAGCCCTAAGACAAAATTACTTTAAAGGTATCCTCATTCTGGCAAGGAAATAAAATTGAACTGCATTCTCCTCATAACTTGATACGGTGGTATAATGAGAGCTGGATAAGCAGTAGAACCTGAATACTATGATCTCACTGAGGTTCCATTCAACTGAATAGCTCTCTCATAAGAGGTCACTACTATCCTCTCTCCAAAAGAAGCCAGAATTGTTTCTATTATCCTAACTCTAGAATTATTCGTTTTTCCTCATCCCTCCTCATTTAAGATTCTATTAGCACTGACCAGTTTAATGCCACCTGGACATACACATACCTGGCCTCTTTTTTTGAGCTCTATTTTAGTTGTCTCCTTTTCAGGAGTAAACTACATCCAATAACTTAATGTGGGGAAGGTAATTTCTAAATAATAATGCTCTTGTCATCAGTCTCCCGCACTTTTAAGTCTTAAAGGCAATACTCAGATGTTTACTGTGCATTACTCCACACTTTCTGCTAAGTAGTTCGGAATCTGAGTATACCAAATTTTTCTGCTTAAATTATACAATGAAGTCACAAGTATATTATCCTATATCTCAAATTAGAATATTAAATTGCTCACCAAGTGTCTAATAGCCTGATGTCAAAGGGCAACTTCATATATGTAAATCAAAACCCAGAATACCGAAAGAGTATACTGGCACAATACAAATCAATAATCACAAAGTAGAAATTGATAATAATTTTTTCCCAAGAGAAAAGAAAGATGGAAAGAAAAATAAGGATAAAAAGAGAAGAATACTGAGGCAGACTAGAATAAAAGATTCTCTTGAGTATAGGTTCCCATGTCTGAGTGAAGGGCTGTCATAATTGGTTTCTCTAAGATTAGGCCTCCTGCTCTCTGGGATGGGTTCTCCCTATGAAGGAAAATGCCTGACCAAGAACTCCTGGACAGTGTCTTTTGCATTAATGAGGGCTTTACAAAAGTAGAAATCCTTTGAATGAGGACAAATCAATACTGAGGTGAGCCACTCATGTGTACTTAAAGTGTCACTCTGTCCCCCTCATTACTGTTTTCCTCTGACAGAATTCAGGCCCACCTTCCAGAAGCGTTGAGTTGCTGCAGATTTGTTCACTTGAAGCTCATGAAATGTTTCAGGACTTAATCATATTGTCCCTGATTCATAAGGAAAATTTACTTGTTTTTAAAATTATGGGTAGTATACAGAATCAAGACAATCAAGATGAGCTAATTGCATCAAAAATGGAATTAAGACATACTGACTGAGTTAAAAATGTGCTCATCTTCCTGCTTTACAGAATTTTCCTCCTCTCTTTTGGTCTTCCTCTGTTGGTACGACCTTCCTTCTTCAAAAATGATTCAACACCTATATGTGCCACAAACTGTTCCTGGCTCTGTGGAAACAAAGTCAAATAAAGTGTGCTCCTTGCTCATAAAAGAAGGGGAGAAGGTTGCCATAAAACAACGTCCTACAGGGTGAAACTACCTTGATGAATAGACAGAAAAGAGCTGTGGGGGCAGAAAGCAGGATAGCTCTGAGCTGTCATCCGAACTAAACACTGGCATCCGGAACTAAATCTTAAGGATTATTAACAAAAATTAACTAGACTTAGCGGATGAGGGAGAGGAGGGCATTTATTTTAGACAAGAAAAAAAAGTGCAACAGCTTGGTGGACAAATGAACACAGCTTCTCAAAGAAAAGATAAGAATTGAAAAAAGTGTTTTGTGGAAAATAGTGACCGAACGGGAGTCCTCATCTAGTACAGTGCCTATCAACCAAATGATGATAAGAGTCCTGACTCTGACCACCACTAAAAAAGCCATTTTTGTTGTTGTCTGCATGTTTTTAAATCAGTCTGAATTCTGGATTCAGCCTTCTTGGCATGACTCTTAAAAGCCTGCTCTGCTTGCTTACTTTCAATATGACCACATGTTTAAGCCTATACCATCTCTAGTTTGCTTTCATGAGACTATGGTACTTAAGATGTTCACTAAGAGACATGTCTAAAATTATATTGTCAGTAAAGACTTAACACAGGCGTTAATCTCCTATATGGTAAGGTCTGTCTTTCCACTCTAGTCATGTGTAGCCAGAGCTTTGGTTTTCGTTTTTGTATTTGCTTTCTCTACTATTTTAGCCATCATTGTCATCTGTAATTACACATTGAACAAAGCATATTTAGAGCCTTTTCTCCTTCTTGAACTACTTTTATATGTTGTTTCTTTTTTTTTTTTTTTTTAATTACACTTTGGGGGCACCTGGCTGGCTTAATTGGTAGAGCATGCAACTCTTGAGCTGAAGGTCATGAGTTCAAACCCCATGTTGGATGTGGAGGAGCCTACTAAATAAATAAATAAGAAGGACTGCATTTTTGAACAAGCCTTCTTTCTTAAAAAATATTTGATCTTTAGTTATCTCTTTACCTTAGTAAACAGGATTATATCATGAATACAACCCAGTCTCCTCTGTATGATTTAGGAAAGGTACAAAGCCTTGGGTTAATTTTCTGATCACATTAATTTTTCAGAATTATAAAGAAGAAAAGTAGAAAAACACATGGTAAATTAGGCTGAAATGGTATTAGTCCCAGAATGATCCTCCATCCCTGTTTATCATTTAAAACGCACACTACTAGGATCTAACTGAGTTATTGTGAGAATTATTTAATATGTGTAGTTTCAAAGATTTCCTTGAAGGAAAAAGCACTTATTAAATTGTCCATAATTCTTACTCTTGGGGTGCCTGGGTGGCTCAGTCATCGAGCATCTGCCGTGGGCTCCGGTCATGATCCCAGGTTCCTGGGATCAACTCCCTCATCAGGCTCTCTGCTCAGCGGGAAGCCTGCCTCTCCCCCCCCCCCCCCCCCCCCCCCCGCTTATATTCCCTCTCTCACCGTCTCTCTTTCTGTCAAATAAATAAATAAAATCTTTTTTAAAAATAAAAAATAAATTGTCCATAATTCTTACCCTTATTGGTCTTATTACTTTTTAAATAAATCATATTAAGTACTCTACCATCCACTCGATTGGTAGGCAAAAAGTAAATAAATAAATAAATGCCCACTAAATTTTAAAGTATGCTTTAAATCTTAGAAGCATAATGACAACAAAGAATTTGTTTGCAAAAATATTAAATTCATTTTTCAAAAAGTAGCCTTATTTTTAAATTATATAATTCTGAAGCATTTGTCCATGTGGAAAGATAGATTTTTTTTTTGTCTTGGAAATTAATTTAGGAAATTCGAGATGTTGAAAAGACTGTTACATGTGGCTGAGACTGTTACATGTGGCAAACATATAGAGTCTGTTTGATATGTGAAAATTAAAGGGTTCTGTGAGTTCGCTCTCACTTTAGTACATAACATTTCACACATTTAGCATTATGTTTATTCATTCAATTAAATCTTACATTTTTGTTCTGGTTGTTAATATTTTATAATAAAAATTAAAATTACTCATTATAAATTTCTTCAGTAATATGAGAATTCTCTAATTTTTAGTACTTGGCTGTTCCCATAAAATCCAGATCCACAGTTTTTAAACTGATATAACCTCGTATCTAATGTATTAATATTATTAATGGAGGCTTAAGATTAGCAAGTACAATTTTAATTAATCTATATTCTTGTGCAAAAATATGGATTATGTGGTTTTATTAATGTTATTATTCATTATTATTATTATTTGCTTTGGGCCAAGCTTATAACATGTCATCTTATGCTAACTAGTATACTTAACATATAGAGATGATTGCCTTATATAACTTGATGGGAAAACCAAGCTTAATTAGCAAATCTTACAGAGGGACTTGACTAGTGGCAACCCACTAGCTGAAGTAAGACATTTGCAGGTACTTGTCAAATGGATTATCTCAAACTGTGCTATAAATTGATAAAAATAGATGAAGGAGGTTAACAGGTATGTATAAACTTTCAGCTGTAAAATAAGTAAATCGTGGAGATGAAAAGTACAACATAGGGAAAATAGTCAATAATATTATAATAACATTATAAGGTGACATAGGCTGACTACACTTACCTCTGTTAGCACTGAAAAATGTGTAGAACTGTCCAAAGAATATGTTATATACACTTGAAACTGATAAAACATCATATGTCGATTATACTTCAATAATAAATTTTAAGGGAAAGAAGTGTGATAAAATGCTAGTATAAATTGAGGTTCAATCACAATTTTTAATTACCAGTTATATTTTAATTTAAATTGTGACCACAAACATCTTTTATCTATATTAATTCCAAACTATCTCCCCTCTCTCTCCCCCTTCCTCCCTCTCTCTTTCACTCTCTCTCTCCCCCCATTGCCCAGAGTATTTTTTATTGTATCTTTAAAAGCTGACTTAGATTCTTCTGTTGCCTGTTATTTCTTTCATTTTACATTTTCCTAAATTCCATGTCATCTGAAGCATGCAATCCACTGACACATTCATTTTTCATATTTCTGTCTCCATGTTTAGCAGAAGGCTAATCTATTATTAACGACTTTCAGCAATACTCTTTTCACCAGCATTACCAGTTGGGAAAGAAACTTCAGTGAAACAATAGTTCAAATAAAGTTAAGGCAATCCATTGTTGCTATCATGGTTTACCCAGAATATATGGAAACCAGCAAGCAAAATACCTTCAATATTAGATGAGTACAGCATTACTTAGATCATTTAACTAACTTTTATCCCTATAACCTATTCACCTGAAACTGTAAACTGGATAGTTGAATTGGCCTAGCTATAAGCAAAATAAAACCAAACCAAACCAAAAACATCTGACATTGTTATTGTTTTAATTTTATAAAGATTAAAACTTTGAGTAATAAATATTCATAGATCAAAAGACAAATTGGAGATGAATTCTTTGAGTTTTAATTACTCTTATTCTAGGACTTATTTGGTCTTTCTAGCACAAATATAAAAGCATTTAATGTGTAAAAAGGTACAAGGGGGATTTCAAATTCTTGTGTGACAATTTGTCTTTGCGGCAAGTAACATTTTTTCTATCATGCTCATATTTTATACTCTTGGTATGAGCAGTGATAAGGATTATGGGTAATCTTACCCACTTGATAATCTAAATATCTGATATGCTTGTATTGTTGAATAAAATAATACAGAAGTCTCTTTGTATAGTTCACATTTTCAGCTTCTTCCGTATCAACATGGAGTTAATTAGCAGTCCTGGTTTCTAATGCTATTTTTTTCTATAGCAGGCCCCACAGGTTGCCAATTATGGCCACATCTTCAGTCTTTGCTAATGGCACAGAGAAGCTTGTTGGTATGTCCACTAGTCCCAGTGTGATTCATATAAACCCAGATTAGTAAACAAACCTGATAATCCCACTACCCCCCTGCCAATGACTGAGGTAAAATTAGGTAGGTGGGGAAGGCTTTATGAGTTTTTCTTGGAAATTGACTCTTAAAGGGAAAATCAGAGAAGCTGCTTTTCTCTCTTCTTCTGGAATTTCTGTCATAAGGGACCTAAGGCAAGCTGGACCGAAGACCAAAGCAGACACACTGAGGATGGCTAAAAGCTGACATTAAAGAGTCTGGAGGCACAATTAGAATTTTGAGCCACCAAGTTAATCAAATCCACACTCGACCTACTCAGGATATATATTATGAATTACAACAAATATCCTAATTTTAAAGTCAATAGGAATTACAATAAGTTTACTTATAAATGCATTTGAAAGTGTGCCTGCCATTCCTCATTAGGCACCATGGTGTTTGACCCAATCAGGAGAAGACTGTTCATTCCTAAGCAGTGACCTATCTTCCACTCTCTTCTCCATTCACTTGTAGACTTGATGTCCATTGTTATCTTTAACTCAGATATTCCTCACTGTCGAAACTGTTTTGATAACTAATTAATGCCAAAGGATAAGCAATAAATACACATTCTTCAAGAGGCTCCATTCTAAGTTGGGACATGAAATCAGACCTTAGTCCAGAGGAATGGAATATCTAATCAAAGAATTACAGTAATTGTGAAAGACTTGGAAGGGCTTCTCACTGTCCTTTAATATTCTCCCTATGTATCTACATATTTAGTCCGTTCCTTGGCCTTAAAACTTCTTTCTGTCAGGAGTGCTCAAAATACTTTAAAGAGAATGAATCTGGATAACCTGAAGTCCACGCAGGGCTAATGTATTAAGGATTCATTCATTTGGAAAATATTTGCAAGTATTTCTCACGAGAAAGCATGGTTGTGTCAGTTTTGTATATGTGGATGGATGTACGATTGTGACACTTCAAGCCTATATGGAGCCATGATTGAGGGTGATATAATCAAATTCCTTTTTTTTAAATTGGAGAAACATGTTTACTCTTTTTAATGGTGAATAGTCTCACCATATATAAAAGATGTTCTAGGACTAATAACTGACTTAGTACCCACTGATTCATTCAGCAAAATTATGAGCACTTATTATGTGTCTGGCACAAATTTAGCTCTGGGGAAACGGCACTTGCCTTCACAGAGGGACTTCATATGACGTGGGTGAGAGGTGAGACTAAAAAAATAAGTGCAATTTATAAAATGTCAATGGTGATTTGTGATACGGAGGAAAAAATGCAGAGAAAGTAGGATAGGAAGTATGGAGATAAGTGCTGGAGGGCTGCCTTTCCCCCCCACCCCCTAACAAAAAAGTAGTAGGAAGGGCCTTACTGACAACATTTGAGCAAACAGCTGCATTAGCAACTGGTGTGGCAGGTTGTGCAAGATATTTTTGACACACAGAAATCCACACGTGGAAGGTTGACAATAGGAGCTTCAAGAGATGCCCATGTCTAGAATGGTCTCTGCCTGTAAAGATCACTATTCAAATTTTCCAAAAGAACTTCAGCTTCAAGACATTTAAAATTAAACTCATCATATTCTCCCAAATGCATTTCTCCTCTCCTACCTCTTAAAATTTAGTAAGGACCAACCATGACTACCCATGCATAGCAGTCCAGAAATCTGGAAATCATTAAGAAACTCTTCCTTTAACTCAACTCCCAGGCTGACTGGGTATTTTATCACTAGGGGAGACGCACTATTCTACTAACCAAAATCCCATTGCTAATATTGTCTTGGTGTAAATACAGCTAAATGTGAATTCCTTTTTTTTTTTTTTTAATGTTTACTTTATAAGTTTGGCCATTTTGTCAGAACTAAATCCAATAGAAGAAAAAATGGTTTTGTGTGCTTCTAACAGGAATGGTGCCTTCCAGAAATAGACTTGCAAATTGCTCCCCTAGTGTCATCCCATTCACTATATTCTCTTCCAGACAAAAACTATGTGGATTGAAAATGTTAAGATGATTGACTTGTGGTACCTATTATTGTTGACTGCTAACATTTAGCCTTAGGAAATTACACTCTGAGTTGTATTTTAAAAACTATTAACTGAGGTTTCTGGGGGAAAAAACAAAGGTATATTATGAGTAAGGTTAAGATTTTTGTTTTTAAAAAAAAACTAAATGAGGTTTCTGAACAAAAAAAGTATAAGAAATATTGTTAAGATCTGCTCTCGTGATATTAAAACTTATAACTATTATTTAAATTTAAGATTGGATTTTCAATAGCACATGCACAATGAAACAGCTTACAACTGATCTTTAAATATAATATTCCATTTGGAAATGTCACTGAATATTGGCATAGAGTAATTTTATGCCATGAGAATACACAGTTATTCATCTGGAAAAAAGTACATGAATTCTTCCCAACTCCCCAATTAGTCCGTCTTCCAGATTCTTGAATCATCCCTTACTTGTCCCATCCTCAAGGAAATATGGTAAGCCTATTATTCTCCCATTTAAGACTGAAATATTTTTAATGTTACAAATCATATTTTTACATGTCTTTGTACCAAATGAATGGCCAATATTCCCTATATCTACAATATTCTCCCCCTGAATTCACACCTTTATTATAGCTGGGTTAGATCATCAACAGGCTGTTTATTGGCAGTTACTCTCACTACAAAGATATTAATTGACAAATATTATTAACTTCCTAATACAGAGTGTTGTGCAAGATAAATAATATGAATAAAATTATTTTTTCTTTCAATGTTATTACAATCTAATATGGGGAAAACACACATGGAAATCATGCAACATGAATAGCATATGCAGAAATTGCTAGAGGTCAGAGGAAGATGAAACTCTTCTGCCTGGCATAATGCAGAAAGCTTAATAGGGAAGGTGACATCTGTGCTGGGTTTGGTGGTTTGGTCTGATTTAGAAACTGTCAAGACAGGGAATTAGCTTTGTTATGTCATGTTATAGTCGGTAAAATACACATAAAATTAGTTTCCCAAGTTACCATGTATTCAATTTGTGAAGGATTTTATAATTTAAGATATATGCATGTAAGAATGTAGGAAATACATAGTTATAGGCCTGGCATAGATATATTACAATAATTACTTATTTAATAAATAACTCACAATTTTACCAAAATATTTTGCCTCCAGTTCTTAAATAACAAATCTTTCATATGGAGAAAAAAAAAATATCTAAAATACAATTAGCATAACATTCTAGCTCTTTATTAACATTGACATGACAACTAATATGCAAATTATAAAATAAGGTTCATGAGAACCTTTCTGACATTGTAAACCTTATCTCATAACGTACTGTTTTATTTTTTCTTAAGTCTGAGATATAGTTTCATTAAATGTCCTTAGAAATGGGAAGCAACATATCCATCCTTTGAAATGAACTAAGGGAAAAAATAAAAACGCTAAAAAATAAAAATTAAGAAAACAATATATCATTATCTGGATTGATACTAAGTATTAGGAATTCTCTAAGTCCCATTAACCAAAGATCAGGCTGGTTGGAAGGGCTGTAGCTGCACTTTTGTGCCCTGTCTCTCTAACTTGTGGTCCTTGAACAGGTGCTTATAGTGCATTGACGTGAGGAGGCCCCCAAACACTGTACACTATGACTGCTTGCAGGAGGGAGGGCTAAGCTGACTTAAACCCATGGAAAGAAGGGCTTTTCTCTCACAGGTGCAGTAAGGAAAGATCTGGATGTTCCATTCCTAATGTTTTCCCCTGTTTCTCCTTTTGAATGACCCGCGATTGGGTCCTGAGAAGCCAAACGGGATAAACGGGCTCTACCAGAAGCCCAAACTGGTAAGGTACAAAAAGCCTATCCTACAAGTCTCATGAGTACGTCAGAGATGTCAGGGCCAGGCTCGGAGAACGTTCCAGGCCGTGATTAGGTAGCTTCTTCCTGGCAACGAATATAAACTGACTTGAGATTCAGGCTTGACAGTTATGTATCTGAAGCCTTTTGACCTATCCTGCAGCACTGATTGTTCCCTTCCTGTTGCCATAGAGAGAAAAAAAGAAGAAGAAAATGCACCTCGTCATCCCTTTTCCAGTGTGTTCCCAACTTTATTCCAGTGTTTCTAGGAAGCATTAGATAAGAGTGGGAAGTGGTGTCACAGTTTCTCCAGCGTCACACACTGTTTCTAACCCAGCTTCGGAGACTGCGTGACTCCTGAATCATAACAGCTCATTAGTACTGAGTGTTTTACTTTTCCCAGGCACGGTTCTAAGTGCTTTACTGGGACTAACCTACTTAATTCTCAGAACATTCCATAGGGTAGATACTATTAATATCCCATTTTACAGATGAAAATATGCAGCACAGAAAAATGCTCCTTTTTTTTTTTTTAAAAGATTTTTATTTATTTATTTGACAGACAGAGATCACAAGTAGGCAGAGAGGAGGAAGCAGGCTCCCTGCTGAGCAGAGAGCCCGATGCGGGGCTCGATCCCAGGACCCTGGGATCATGACCTGAGCCGAAGGCAGAGGCTTTAACCCACTGAGCCACCCAGGCGCCCGAAAAATGCTCCTTTGACCAAAGTCACACAGCTAAAACAAAAGGGCTGAGGTTCAAATCAGGCAACTTGGCTCTAGAAAAAAGTAAGATATTGTCATTATTCTGAGATGGAAGGAAAGAGACAAAACAAAACTGATACAGTATATCAGAAGTGACATCGGAGTGACACGATCACTATATTGGTGTTCGCTCACACGAGGGGAACTCATCAGTACACATGTGTAACTAACTCTTTGCAGATGCTATCACTGTTATTTCTTGACTTCAAATTTCCTCGAGTAGCCTATCCTATCAAAGGGATGTTTTTATACCAGACTTTATAAGGGACTTGAAGAGTAGAAAAGGGAGGCAGAAGAGGAGAGTCAGAGAAAGACCTGTGACTACACAGTCAAGTCAAAGTGATTCAAAGTGAGAAGCACTCAACATGCCACTGGGGCCTGTGGAGATCCAAGAGAGACGTAGCCAAGGAGTGTAGCGACCTCCAGCAGCCAGAAAGACAAAAGAATTCTCCAGAGAGCCTCGAGAAAGAAAGCCCCTCAAATCTTGATTTTAGTCCAGAGAGACTTGTGTCAGATTTCTGACCCACAGAACTGTAATATTTGTTATTGTTGTAAGCCACTACTAAGTTTGTGGTGATCTGTTAGAGCAGCAAAAGAAAACTAACAGACAAGCCTAGCACGGTAACCGGAAATAAATCAATAAATAGTTGTGGTCTCCTAAGCTGCTATGGTTTTGCTATCTTGTAACAGCATATTTTAGTAAACCGTTCAGCATATTCTTGTGTTTTAAAATCACCTCCAGAATAAAAAAATATGCATCTTAATTGCACTGGCCATCAATAGCTAATGATATCTTCAAGATTGTACCATCAGTGGCTTTAAGACAATGTCTCTCTTTGTAAGAAATATGAGCACCATTTTTCTATTAATTAAAACTGAAAGGAATAGAATATATAGCCTATTTATACATATACATTAAAAAAACATGTAATCCTCTCTAGGTAAGCCATACAATAAATAACAGGGAAATAAGAATAATAAAAGAAGGTGCATTAAGGCTCAGGCATGGCTACACTAGAAAACATGATGGACGTAGGTACACGTCTGCCCTACAGGGAGAACCACCAAGAATGCCACTGCAGACTGAGCGAGACAGGAATGTTGCAGTGGCCATTCAAATACTATGAATGAAGTAATTTCATATGATGTTGAACAACACTTGTTTAAGTTCCAAACATAATGCTATTTAATCTTTGGATTTGCACAGCAGCTCCTTTACTGGAAGATGTAGGGTACATTAACTCCTGAGTGATCTTTAGTCCAGCAGCCCTCACTGATAAATAGCAGGATGGTTAGAACGTTGACCCCTCTCCACTGCCTCAGCCAACGTGGGGGACCAGGATTCCCTTTCCAAACTCTCTGTCTTTTGACTGGTTCCCACCCATCCTTCCAGATTTGAGTTACGGATTATTCCCTCTAGGCGGACATCACCAGCTGCCCACCTGGCTGGATTAGACCATTTTATGCCTCTCTGCACTAAAAAATCTGTTTTCCCTATTATTGTTAATAGTAAAAACAAGACAGTGTAAACAATGCTTAACATCATCCTGAATATTTACTATCGGCTGGGCTTGCTGACTTCTCCCACAAATTATCTCACTTATTCAGGTCTGATAAAAATACTTCGGTTACGAGGCGCCTGGGCGGCTCAGTCCATTGAGCATCTTATTCTTGATTTCGGCTCAGGTCATGATCTCAGGGTGGGGAGATCAAGACCCACATCCAGCTCCCCGCTCAGCAGGGAGTCTGCTCAGGAATCTCTCTCTTTCCCTCTGCCCTTCCCCCTGTGTGTGTGTGTGTGTGTGTGTGTGTGTGTGCACGTGCTTGCACACACTCTCTCTCAAATAAATAAATAAACTTGTAAAAAAATACTTTGATTATAACAGTGCAATGTGGCAGTAGCTGAAAGGACAGTCTGCGTACAGAGAAAAAGGACTGTTGATTTAGTTCTGTTTGCCTCATTTTAAGGTAGAAGAAAATCAAGCTTGTGTGGAAGATCATGGCTCAGAGGAAGAGTCTTCTCATATGGGAAGCTGAGTTTATTGGGGAATAGCGAGGAGTTGCAAACTACAGCTCCTTGCCTTTAGGTTGTATTTCTGGGCAAGGAATGGAAAGGGGGGAAGTTCAGCCAGAGTCCAAGCAATAAGTTCATTGGCTCGAGGATGGGGAGATTCTTGGTGGATGTCTGTTGGTTAAAAGTCTCAGTCCTGGGGCGCCTGGGTGGCTCAGTGGGTTAAGCCTCTGCCTTCGGCTCAGGTCATGATCTCAGGGTCCTGGGATTGAGCCCCACATCGGGCTCTCAGCAGGGAGCCTGCATCCCCCAAACCCCACCCTGCCTGCCTCTCCACCTACTTGTGATCTCTCTCAAATAAAGAAATAAAAAATCTTTAAAAGTCTCAGTCTTCTATATAGTAGGCATTTACGGAAATCGGCCTGTCAGTTCTTAAGTTCTGCTCCTCTGAGGGAGCATGTGTGACATTCTCATTTCATATCCTCCAGCTGTATTTTAGACTGAAATCCTTTCCTATCCTCATTCTATCTGAGATCACAGGTCATCATTTGTCCACAGCCGATCAACATGCAGATGTTCCAGTATCTGCACTTCTCTCATAACCCGACCATGTCAGGTCTCCACACTCATGGCTATTTTATCACCCCAAAACGCTACGCCTGCACTGATCGCAACAAATGTCTCATAGAACTTACTCTCAACTAAACCTAGTCTTTATTCGAAACTGCAGAGTTGGAGTCCTGTTTTTACAGCCAATTTTCCACCCGCTGTAACACATTTGTTTCTTCTCCATTACTACTTTAGACTTCAGAACTGGTTCTTTAATCCAAGCTTCGTTGTTTCCTCAGCCCCACTGCCCTCTCTCACACAGTCTCACAATGTTTTTAAATATTGAAAATCCTAGAGTTTTCAGGATTTATAAAGAAAATAAACAGAGAAAAGGAATCCTAAAGGGTAGTAGATGCAAAATGATTAAAAATGCTTCACAAATGAGAATGATCATGAAACATCATCCAGAGTTCATTATGACTGACTTTGGATATTAGTATAATCTTTCATTTCTCATAAGAGCCAAAAATATCTTAAAGGAAGAAAAAAAATAACAGAGAATTCCTGTTAGCTATTGATTCTTCTATGTATTCTTCTATTTAGACATTTCAGGGGCTTCAACAAAATTTTATTTCATTATAGAATATCTTCAAAATCAATATCGATTTTTTTTAGGAACTTTTCCTGGAATGGGCTTTTTTTCTGGGATTGTATTTTATTTCCTTATACTTTACTTGATACATATGAAAATGTTTATAGAAATGTAAACAGTTTTAATATAACTATACAAATTTAATATAACTATACAAATATTTAATATAACTGTACAAACTATATGAATACCTGAATTCTTTAGAGGGATCTGTATTTGCAAAAACAAAGTCATAGAATAAGACCTTATAAAACATCCTAGGTAATATCTATTTCAGAGTAAAAGGAAGAGAAAAACTATTGAGGATTTAGAAATAAGTATGTTCCTGTTTCTACAGATACCTCCACTAAGGCATTGTTAGAAAATTGGTTACTTCTTTTTTAAAAAAAAATCATGTGTAAAACTATTTCCATTTTGGAAATTTTAGGAAAATAAAATACTTCTTAATATGCTCTTATACTTTTATTTTAAACTTCTGTTTAATAAAATCACTAATTAATTGCTTAATTTTCAGAAAAGAAAACAAATTTGGAAATAACAGATTTTTCCCTCCTATCTTTTGGATGCTCAAACAAATATTTCTCATTTACATACTCTAACCATACCTTTTCTTATTTTTAGATTAACAATTTTATTAGTTTTTACACACACACACACACACACACACACACACATTCTCTCTCTCTCTCTCTCTCTCTCTCTTCCTTTCTCTTTCCCTGATAGAGACAGCCAGACTGACAAAGACACAGACATGCACTACACATACATATGACACATGAGACAGATTATGCTGCGTTCGTATTAGCAAACCCCAAGCTCAATTTTTCTCATTGCGACCTGACTTATCCCTGACAGTGAGCCACATTTAGCAAGGCAGGAAAGCTGGTAAATCTCTGTAACACCTGGGCAGAGTTCCAGTGGGAATACCCACAAGTTTAACAGACAGGCAAGAAACCTCATTTAACCTTGCTACTGCCAACACAAAAATGCAGAGGAGTAAAAGAAACATGTTCTGGGCTTTCTAAATGGCTGCAAAAGGTTAACTATTTTTGTTATGATTATTCCTTAATTTTCCCTAAATTTAGAGTATCGTTATTCTTCCCTGAGCCTGGTCCAGACACTTTGGGAGGCACATTAACACTTGCAGACTTCTTAAGGGACACTTAAGAGTATTCAGTGGCAATTTGCTAATGGTTTCCTTTAATGAAATGAAAGTACTATCATGTCCCCTCCCCCACGTGCCTCCCAGCACCAGCACTCAGAGGAAAAGGTGTTCGTTCTCTATGGTTTGAGGATGGTGCAACTTCTTTGCTTTCAGGTGGCCCATACTGCATCAAAGTATCATGATATAAGGATTCTGCTCTTTTAAATTCAGATAGGTTACTGCCTCTGGCATCCTTTCTCTGAAATGAAAGAGGAGGCACCATTTTGCTGAGTCCGTCATAGATAATGGAAATTGCAGTGAAACCAGCCCACTGAGGCCCTCTTGACTTATCTGCTGGCCTGGAGGAATGCTGGAAAGTAGTCCGAGCTCAACTGGTTGACCGTGCCGTCCAACTTTTCTGGATGGCAGTTTCCTCAACTGAGAGTAAAAACATCAGATTGAACGATTGCTAAGGCAAATTCTAGCTTAACATGACCTGACTTTCAGGTGATTAAACCTCATCATGAGCAATGCCACATGGGAATCTTCTAGTGAAAGAAAGAAGGGAGGGAGTGAGGAAAGGATGGAGAAAGGAAGGAGAAAAAAAAAAGCCACCGTCACTTACTTGGGTTATAATGGAAGGACAGCAGTTATATCAGTGTGGGTTTACAGAATGGAATTAATTAGCCACAAGGAGGAAAGTTACTCGGAAGTTCTGGCCTGTAGAACTTCTGAGTTAAAACATCTAAAAGCAGTCTGGAATTGGAGCTCAGGGCCAAACCGGAGGTGAGACATACATGCAGGAGTCTCTATCATGGGAAGTTACGGATGTGGAATAAGACCCAGAGAGAGAAAGGCAAAAGATAAAACAGGTAATAGAGAAAAAAAAAAAGATTTTTTTTCCCCCAAGTAATAGAGATCAATAAGCATTGAAATGCAGATACATCCAAGCTTTCAACAACCAAAGGCCAGAAGCCTTCTAACACCCAAGCTGCCAGGACCAGTCATGCACAAGGACTTCAGCCCTTGGGGACAGCCTTCCTAAGCCTTGTCATTTCACTCCGATTTTTACCAAGTTGGAAGCTCGAAGGATAGTCAAAGCGATGTATAAGTTAAGAAGCAAATGTTCACATACTCTCTGGAGCTTTGTTTCCCCTAATTTTGTTAAATAAAATGTTTATCTCTTGATTACTTCATCTTTTAATTTTCAATAAATTATTGTGTAAGTCTCAAGATAGAGTTAAAGTAGAAGTTTGTAAAATGAGCATAAACTTTGAAATCCTTTAGTACAGCATCTTATTCCGCCTCTGCCATTTAGTAAGATATACGACTTAATGGTGTTTATTTGAGCTTATGAGAATGTAATGCAACATCCGGACAATCAAAAGGCATTCTGTGTCTCAGTGTCTTGTGGATAATAAGGATATGAGCCTCACTGAGGTTACAAAGAATTAAATAAAGTGGTACATAAACATGGCCTTGCCTATAGAAGGTGACCAAAAATATTAGCTATTCTAAATGACCATATCCCAGTAACTAGATATATGCAATGCCTTGCATAAAGGCTGTAATCTATGAGTAACTTATTTAATCTGACTCCTCATTCAAGAGAAATTCAGCTGACCAAAAAGTAGGGTCAAGGAATACATAGTTTATGTACATTGGCATGCATCGGTCAACTGCGCACAGGGAGACAAATATGAAACACAGAAGAGGCAAATAGCAAAATTCCAGCTGCTCTCTTTTTAGAGCAAAGGAGTAGAACATGTACCGGCTAGGAGAAGCTGTGACTGCTCCCAGTCAAATTGCCAGTTAGTCACAGTTTTTAAACAAGGACCCCCCCCCCACAATGATTTAGGTCATCCATGATGCTTATGAAATTACGTGCACAGTTCTAGGTAATGTTATGCATATATTTTCATGGAAGAGAGTCCATAATTTGCACTAGAATTATGCTGAAGGGAAAGTTGCCAACTGAATAAAGTAGAATAGCTCCAGAACTTTTGCATCATATGATATAAAATTAGAAGAATATCTAAAGTGAGACCAGAAAGAGCTAGAAAAAGAATAGGTGTTTAAAACTTCCGTCAAAGCAAACAGTACTTTTATCTGCTTGGCTGTTAATTATTTGTTCATCTTAAAAGTTCAGATAAAAACTGCAGAGGCTCCATTCACCAAATGTTTAGGGCTTAGAACTGTTTGAAGTTCCTCCTATTACTGATAGTTCCTAGGAAATCACAGACAGTGAGGATTTTGTTTTTGTTTTTGTTTGTTTGTTTTGTTTTTTGTTGTTGTTGTTTTAAATCATTGGGGAAGAAAAAGAGTTCTGTAATGTTCCAGACTTGGGTGATGGATGCCATGGGGTAAGTAGCTTGTCATTGGTTAATAAGTCTCTGTGGATAAGTTACACAGTATTATCTTCTATTTTTTTAAAACCTTTTCTTTTCTGTGTTATTTCACTGAAACAAATGTGGGACTGAAGATCATAACATGAAATTTTCTTTTTTTCTCTCATTAAGGCCACACAGAGACAATGAGCTCATAAGAAATGATACTGTTTGTCCAGGCCTGCTGACAACTCAGCACCTATGGGCTTCAGGAGGATAAAGACGAGAAGCATCACGGCAAAGGAAACAGTCAACAAAACCAAAAGACAACTGACAGAATGGGAGAAGATATTCGCAAATGGCATACCTGATAAACGGCTGGTATCCAAAACCTATAAAGAACTTATCAAACTCAACACCCAAAGAACAAATAATCCAATCAAGAGATGGGCAGAAGATGGGGCACCTGCGTGACTCAGTCATTAAACGTCTGCCTTCAGCTCAGGTTATGATCCCAGGGTACTCGGATCGAGCCCCACATCTGGCTCCCTGCTCAGCAGGAAGCCTGCTTCTCCCTCTTCCACTCCCCCTACTTGTGTTCCCTCTCTCACAGTGTCTCTCTCTGTCAAATAATAAGTAAAATATTAAAAAAAAAAAAAAAAGGAAATGCAATGGTTTAAAAAAAGAAAAAAGAAATGGGCAGAAGACATGAATAGACATTTCTGAAAGAAGACATCCAAATGACCGACACACACATGGAGAAGTACTCAACATCACTCGGCATCAGGGAAATACAAATCAAAACCACAATGAGATACCACCTCACACCAGTCAGAATGGCTAAAATTAACAAGTCAGGAAATGACAGATGTTGTCAAGGATGTGGAGAAAGGGGGAACCCTCCTACACTGTTGGTGGGAATGCAAGCTGGTGCAGCCACTCTGGAAAACAGTATGGAGGTTCCTCAAAAAGTTGAAAATAGAGCTACCTTATGACCCAGCAATCACACTACTGTGTATTTATCCTAAAGATACAAATGTAGTGATCCAAATGGGCACATGAACCGGAATGTTTATAGCGGCAATGTCCACAATAGACAAACTATGGAAAGAATCTAGATGTCCATCAACAAATGAATAGATAAAGAAGATGTGGTGTATATATATACAACAGAATACTATGCAGCCATCAAAAGAAATTAAATCTTGCCATTAGCAATGATGTGGATGGAACTAGAGAGTATCATGCTAAGCAAAATATGTCCATCAGACAAAGACAATTATCATACGATCTCTCTGATATGAGAAATTTGAGAGGCAGGTGGGGGGCCATGGGGCTAGGGAGGGAAAAAATGAAACAAGATGGAATCAGGAGGGAGACAAACCATAGGAGACTCTTAATCTCCGGAAACTAACTGAGGATTGCTGGAGGTTGGGGGGAGGGACAGGGTGGCTGGGTTATAGACATTGGGAAGGGTATGTGCTATGGTGAATGCTGTGAAATGTGTAAGCCTGATGATTCACAGATCTGTACCCGTGGGGCAAATAATACATTATATGTTAATAAAAAATATATATTTCTTCCCTAAAAAAAGACAAGAAGCATCATCAAGCCAGCGAGGGGAAACAGTGTAATGTGTTCAGATATGTGGCCATGTCATTTTATAAGGACAGACTGAATAAATACTTTTCTTTGCTCCATGAAAATAGTTATAGTTTAAAGCACAATTTCCCACAGAGCACTCTCTTTCTCTCTCCCTTCCTCCTGCCTTGCATGTGCATATGTGTCTCAATAATGTCGTCGGAACAGCAACAAGAAAAAGGGGAGTTCTGGGCAAAGAATTTTGATTAATTAAATCAAAAATATGTTTCTCACTCTCTCCCCTTTCTCTCCAAAAATCCCCATTCTTTTTTCAGAAATTCCGTATATCCCACATGAAAATGTGTTCAATTACTCACATTCTTAAAATCCTTGTATGTTTCTAGTATTTAATGTCTTAACATAAGATCACTGGAATTCTCAGTTGTGATGAACATTTTAGTAGCTGTAAGAAATTCAGGGCCCGTGCAAATGTTCTTTTTCATGTAAGATGGTACTAAGAATGATATCACCCATTAGGAGATCCTGCCAAAAATCTACAGGCCAGCTCCCCTGGAAGGAGAGGTCCTAACAGCATCTCACTTTGAAGCTATCGAACTGGAAACAGTTGGAAGAGACAGAAATGCACTTGGTTGATGGTTCCTGACCTGAGAGACAGCAAATTCATGAAGATATTGAACAAATCCCTTGCTGCCAAGAGATTTGCAATCCATTTAAGAAAAAAGCCCCACATACCACGCAAGATGAATGTCAAGTGAGCATTCCAGCCAGTGCGTATTATCGAGGACTCCAGAAAAGAGAGCTCTGTGGGTTAGAGAAGTTAGAAAACACTTCCTAGAAAATGGTATTTAGACATACTTTAAATAGACCAAACTTGTGTCTGTGAAAAAAGGTCACCAGGGAACTGGATAGAAGAAAATCTAAATGTGAAGCTGACGTGTATAATTTCTTTCCTTATTAGGCAAATAAGACTGAAATGATAAAAGAGTATGGGAGATGGGTACAGGGCTGGACAGGAAATTTTATTTTTCCCAATTTCTGATTTTCTGACCACTAGCCAATTATCTGAAAAGCTAAGAATGGACAATGCTTTTGCCAAATGACAGAATAGGTGAGGATTCTCACTGATGGTCCATCAGTGGTAGGGGGGCACACCTGGCCTTTGTCACAGGTCTCTGTGTCATTTGGCTTGTCTTACTAAGTTTTTCTTTTATGGTTTTGAACAACAACAACAAAAATCTAATGAAGTATTCTGTCCTACTGTGGATAGGTCATCTCAGCAGCCTTTTCCAATTAGGAATAGCTTCTACAGAACCTCAGATGCTAGAATATAATCCCAAATCAGCAAGCCGCTCATCTAAGAGCTCCTGATATACAACCAAGAAGGCAGGTTTCTGTGTGGAGTCAGGGCCTGTGAATTTCACCTGTAAAACAAGAGATAGGAGATGACAACTAAAATCAGCTTCCTTCTATCCCTACCCCCTTTCTAATGTCACGATGCCAGGAAATCAGATGATCACTTCGGTTACAAATACATACAAATAAAGAAGAAATCAGATCTGAGTGAGGGCCTCAAATGTGTTCCCAGGAATAAAGCGTATGCTCTTTGGCACATGGACTTCATGATATCTATTTTGGCGCCTCAGAATCCTTCAAAATATTGTAGAGTTCTGGAGCACTTGGGTGGCTCAGTCAGTTAAGCATCTGCCTTTGGCTCAGGTCATGATCCCAGGGTCCTGGGATTGAGCCCCACATCAGGCTCTCTGCTCAGCAGGGAGCCTGTTTCTCCCTCTTACTCTCTCATATGCCCATCCCCTCCCCCCGCTTGTGCTCTCTGTCAAATAAATAAATAAAACCTTTTAAAAAAATTGTAGACTTCTAGTTATTTAATTACATATAAGATATTTTATTATTTTATTTTATTTTGTTTATTTTATTTTTGTGCTGATGTTTTTATTTATTTTTATTAACATATAATGTATTATTTGTTTCAGAGGTAGAAATCTAACTACTACACAATATTTTTGTTTAAAATGGAAAAAAAAACCTTAAAAAAAAAACAAAAAAACCCTACATGTCCTGATAATATACCCACACTTTCCAAATAGAAAGTGAGAGTGAATGAGATGTGTGCTATTACGGCCTCAACTGGGTCCTCCCAAAGTTCATCTGTTGAAGTCCTAACCTCTGGTACCTCAGAATGTGATCACATTTGGAGATAAGGTCTTTCAGAAGGGAATGAAGTTAAAATGAGGCTGTTCAGGTGAGCCCTGATCCAAAGTGACTAGTATCTTTATAAGAAGAGGAAGCCTGGATGCAGAGACACCAAGGATGCCCACATACAGAAGACGGACCACGGGAGGACCCAGAGCAAAGGGGTCATCCACCAGCGAGGACAGAAGCCTCCTCAGAAGAAATCAAACCTACTGATAGCCGGAACTTGGATTTCCAGCCTCCAGAACTCTGAGAAAATTAATGTCAGTTGTGTAAGGGACCCAGTCCCTGGCATTTTGTGATGGTAGCCCTAGCAAACGAACACATGTGTCTTTATCACTTTCAATTTCCCTAAAATAGTTAAGAATTTGTCTACTTCTTTTTTTTTTTTTTAAGATTTTATTTATTTATTTGACAGAGAGAGATCACAAGTAGATGGAGAGGCAGGCAGAGAGAGAGAGAGAGAGAGAAGCAGGCTCCCTGCTGAGCAGAGAGCCCGATGCGGGACTCGATCCCAGGACTCTGAGATCATGACCTGAGCTGAAGGCAGCGGCTTAACCCACTGAGCCACCCAGGCGCCCCGAATTTGTCTACTTCTTATTGAATATTTTTTGTGACTGCTGACTGGGAAAAAAAGTACCAAAGTTTCTCTTTATTTTTCCCAGTGATTAAGACAGAACATGGATCTAAAACTTGTCTCTCTTTGGATCCAAAGGGCTGAGAAGCACCTTCTATGAGTGTTCATTAAATGCTGGCGAATACACACACACCTGGCTTTGGCACAGTGACACAAAAAGCTTGGATTTTTGCATTCATATTTCATTTCTATTCTTATTAACAATGAAGGTAGATGTGTGTTTAAGGCCTTTTTCCCTATTGTTCAGAAACAATCTGTATGAACATAATATTAACACTGTCCAAAGTGGTTAATTCAATCAAACATGTCCAATCCAAGCAGTTATATGGGAAAGTGTGGAATTTTTACAGCATCTCATAAATGCTTTAAACGGTTAAATGTATCTTAACTAATTACTTTTCATAGGTCAACACCAGTGGCATAATGTTCCTTATATCGTAACCTTTCATAATTTGAAGAAGGCAGGGAAACAAGGCATGTATTATCATTGGTGATATTCAAGTGTGTATTGTCATAATATGATATATTCTGAATCCATTTCCTGCTTCCATATTACCAAAAATAAATCTTCCAACTAATTCTCTTCTGTTTTTTAAGACATCCCCTCAAGCATACACTTCAAGATTTATAGGGATCATATGGGGCGCCTGGGTGACTCAGTGGGTTAAGCCTCTGCCTTTGGCTCAGGTCATGATCTCAGGGTCCTGGGATGGAGCCCCGAATCGGGCTCTCTTCTCAGCAGGGAGCCTGCTCCCCCCACCCCACCTGCCTACTTGTGATCTCTCTCTCTGTGTCAAATAAATAAATAAAATCTTAAAAAATATATATTTATAGGGACCCCTGGGTGGCTCAGAGGGTTAAAGCCTCTGCCTTAGGCTCAGGTCATGATCCCAAGGTCCTGGGATTGAGCCCTGCATCGGGTTCTCTCCTTGGCGGGGAGCCTGCTTCCTCCTCTCTCTCTCTGCCTGCCTCTCTGCCTACTTGTGATCTCTCTCTGTCGAAAAAATAAATTTTAAAAAATCTTAAAAAAAAAAAAAGATTTATAGGGATCATAGATACTCTAGTGGCTAGAATAATTGCCAAATTGTTTCTAGCACTTTTCTGAATAAAGAATGTTAAAAAATCATGAAATGCTATACAGAGATAAATACGAACAAGACAATTTGGCCTGACAAGGCTGTTAAAAGATGGTACATTCTAGCCTCTTCCAGATGAATTCTTAGATGAATACTGGATAAAAGTAGGTGACAACAGCATCGTCCACGTAATTTTTTTTTATAATTTCTTTTTATTTTTTTTTTTATTTTCAGCATAACAGTCTTCCTTGATTTTGCACCACACCCAGTGCTCCATGCAATCCGTGCCCTCTCTAATACCCACCACCTGGTTCCCCCAACCTCCCACCCCCCGACACGTAATTTTTTCTATTTAATAATTATTTCATGCTCTCTCTACAGAATACTTAAAATGGACTCTAAATATAGTATTAAATGATTGAACTTTTATGAAAGAAAAACATATATGGCTTCCTGTATGCAATTTATAGCCTACAGCCTTGCCCACAAAATCTCTGCTGCCAGCAAAACCATTAGGTAGTAATCAATAGTAGAGCACCATGCCCAAAGGAATAGCAGAAAGCAATGAAATCTTGCCAGTTACTTAAAACATTGCCAATATGGATTTTTAAAATACGACTAGTTGTATGACAAACTTTCCATATTAGTTATGACTTGAAGCTACAGTGCCAAGCATTTTTAAAGAAAAGAAATCGTTTCTGGTTTTCTTTTTGATCACTGCAATAGAGTATTATGTATGCTACTGACTAGCTTTTTCTCCATTTTCCAAAATCACTCTTGGGCAATTTCTACACAATCAAGGGAAAATGGATCATTAAGACTGCTAACAAAAATAAAACATTTAATTTCATCCTTTCTGGATAATTCAGGTCAGAGCTTTCAGAGAAAGCATAGTCATAGCAACTAGTATCATCTCTCCATCCTACGGCCACTAAGATGGAGTCTTATGAAGCCTGAAGACAGTAATGAGTGTGGTGAAACATTAGGATCCCATCTACACATAGTTTTTTAAAAAGTGAGGAAGAAAAAACTTACATAATTAAGATTTTTTTTAAAGAGAGGAGTCTGTCTTTAATACAAGAAAGGTTTTCCTGCTCCTCCTCCACCTCCTCCTCCTCCTTCTTCTTTTTGATGTAATAAGCCTACTTTGAGATTTCAATATTACAATGGGTGTTATTTTTTATTTCAGATCTTTTTTTTTTAAATTTCAGATCTTTTTGTGCTAATATTTTATATCAACAGTATGCATTCAACAGCCAATCTGCAGTATGATGATGAAGACCAATTTTGTACCCCAACCCCCATCACCACATACACCCTGTGATTATTTTCTTCCTTGTGCCTCACCTTTATTGGAAGCCTATTATGTTCCACCTGAATGCCAGGCATTGATGCTAATAAAAACAAGCTCTCTGCCCACTCTGAGTATTAAGTACAGTGTGCTCTATATTTCTCAACTTTTGTAAAATAATGTTTTAGACTCTTAAAGCAAAGATTTTGGAGTGATTTCTTTCCCCTTCGTTATTTCCCTTACTGTACTTTTTTATTGCTACAAGTTTGAAAACGATCACATATAAAAACTAAGCAACTCCAGCTCTAACAGTCTAAAATGAATTTGTGTCGAAGACAGCTTTTAATTCCAGATAGACAGTGAAAAACCTTAACCGTCCTATAAGAAGGAGGGCAACTAACTCAATGTCAAGGTATTTTTCTAAAAAAGTATTCCAGTTCCTTTCATGACATAAATATAGTGTTTTAATCACAACTATATTAGCTTTTTATTGTTTTCTGGCATCTCAGGTAATTTAGATTATGATTAAGTTAATATTCACTTCATTTTTAAGTTTCTGGATAAGCATGAGTCAACATATTGAGGGAAAAAGTAAAGCAAGTATATATAACAATTAAGGTGTTTTGCTTTTTTTCAAATGATTTCATTTATTAACAGCTATTGAGTAATCTTAACAGATACTTCAAGACAAATATTTAATTTTGAATGGGAACCACTGAGCCACTTAAAACTTTCTTTATAAATAATGATCCCTAAAATAATTGTTCATAAAATTATTGAAATGAATTCAAAATTCAAAGGGAATGATTTTTTAATATGTAATTTATACACAGAATCAAAGGAATGGCAAGTAGAGTTTTACAAACAACCCAATTGCCAATACCTTTCTAAGGGCTTTAACCTAACTTCCTTCCTTCCTTCTTCCCTCCCTTCCTTCTTTGATCTTCATAACAACAGAATGAGGGAAAGAAGACTCATGCTTCCATTTTATACATGTAGTTATCCAGAGGAGATAAGCCAGTTGTCCATGTCTAACATGGTATGATTAGTGGATGGCAGACCAAGATTCCAACACAGGTACACTAGTTGGCAATTACAAACTCTTAACCACTCTGCTAGTGACGTCATTATTAAACTTTCAAGTTAGGAACACTAAAGAAAGTCTACGCTTTTGACACACTAAAAAGGTCCTATCAATAAATACTGACACTGTAAGAAATTAAGGAGCCAGTCGCATAGGTGGCAAAACATCTATTAACTACTGTTCTGCTGTCTGCAGATAAATGATCCTTCAAAATGTATTAATAATAAAGGGACAGAAATTGCATGTCATATGGTCACAGAAGTTAAATATATCAAACTTTTAAAAAATGATATACTTGAACTAACGCATGCTTTACTGTTAAAAACTGGACAACCGGGGCGCCTGGGTGGCTCAGTGGTTAAAGCCTCTGCCTTCGGCTCAGGTCATGATCTCAGGGTCCTGGGACTGAGCCCCGCATCAGGCTCTCTGTCAGCGGGGAGCCTGCTTCCTCCTCCCTCTCTCTGCCTGCCTCTCTGCCTACTTGTGATCTCTCAGTCAAATAAATAATTTAATTAAATTTTAAAAAATAAATAAATAAATAAAATAAAAACTGGACAACCTTCTCGAAAAGACATTTACAGAATCACTGAAAGAGTTATAAAATAAAACTAAAGACACAACTTCAAAATACCAGACAATGATTTTCATACCTAATTCACAAATATGGGCAAAGGGGAATGTGGCTTTACAATCAGCACATTACCCAAACTCTGCATCTAAACAGTAATTTACTTTAATTACAATTTATCAAACAGCACTATTTTGCTGGCTGGGTTGGGCAGAGATGTAAGAGGAGTTAGCCATGCCTCAGCAAATACACAAATCTTGATTTTTGCTTTACTACAGTTTTTGATACATTTTCTGCTGTATCTTCATAGAATTTAAAAGTGAACATTAGCATTGCAATTTCTTATTTTTAAGACTTATCAAAAGGGGCGCCTGGGTGGCTCAGTGGGTTGAGCCTCTGCCTTCGGCTCGGGTCATGATCTCAGCGTCCTGGGATTGAGCCCCGTGTCAGGCTCTCTGCTCAGCAGGGAGCCTGCTTCCCTTCCTCTCTCTGCCTGCCTCTCTGCCTACCTGTGATCTCTGTCAAATAAATAAATAAAATCTTTAAAAAAAAAAAAAAAGACTTATCAAAAGCTACTGAAAAAGAAAAGAGCATGCTCTCTTACTGCATAAGCATATAATCTAAATCGGCTAGGCATTAAAGCAAGGTAAATATTTGCCTTGTAGCTAACATATATTTGAAACAGGTATTTAACATTTGTAAAGGCTTGAAATTAAATGGTGACCTCTATTTGTGACTTTAGTGACTGTAACCAAATACTTAAATGTTTTTATTTTTTTTTTACTTAATGTTTTTAAGAACTCATTTTAATGCTGTGCCTTCAAAATAAAAACATGAATACATTTAACTCAATAATTCTTTTTCTAGAACTTACTATACAAAAATAATCATAAGACTGACCAATGGGCTACGTATGAGAATACAGTTGCCACTTGAAGAACACAGGGTCAGGAGCATTGACCTCCCGCACAGCTGAAAATCTGCTTATAACTTCGATTCCCCCTAAAACCTAACTACTAATAGCCTCCTGTTGACCTGAATCCTTATCATTAACCTAAATAGTTGACTGACATACATTTTTGTGTATTATATATATTATATACTGCATTGTTCCAATAAAGTAAATTATAGAAAAGAAAGTGTTATTAAAATCATAAGGCAAAGAAAATACATGTACAGTGCTATACTCTATTTGTCAAAAAAAAAAAAATCCACATATTAAGTGGACCCACACAGTTCAAACCTGAGCTGTTCAAGCAACTGTACTTTCTGTATCATTGTTTCCAGAAGCAATGAACTGGACTCAATCTATATGCCTGTCTGTTAGGACATAGTTAATTATATCGTACAGAAAAATGGAATAAAATTCTGTGCCATTATTTGAACTATTAAGGTAGCTCTCGGACTCATATGAAGAGATGCCCATGATACAGTTTTAATTGTACCGTCGTAGCATTCTAAGATGGAAAAAGAGCAGAGAGGAAGAGCCTACTGCCTCTGCCTGAGAGGGACTGTGAAACTTTGCAAGGAGTGAACTACTTGAAATGCCTGGGCTCCTTTGAGAAAGGAGAGTAACTGTGAAGTTGGGATAAAAAGACTTTGGCAGGGGTGCCTGGGTGGCTCAGTGGGTTAAAGCCTCTGCCTTCGGCTTGGGTCATGATCTCAGGGTCCTGGGATCGAGCCCCGCACCAGGCTCTCTGCTCAGCAGGGAGCCTGCTTCCCTTCCTCTCTCTCTGCCTGCCTCTCTGCCTACTTGTGATCTCTGTCTGTCAAATAAATAAATAAAATCTTAAAAAAAAAATAAAAAGACTTTGGCGTGAGGTGACAGCAAAAGTTGTTTCCAGGGTAAACTGAGATCAGCTCAGGAAGGGTCTTGTATCTGATGCAAATAGGTCAGAATTTCATCCTGCAGAAGATGGAGAGTCATGAAAGGAGTTGAGTAAGGAAATAAGAGGATAAAAGTTTTGTGTTTAAGGATTTGACAGAGGTATAGAGAGTATATTTTAAAAGAGCTGTGACCAGGGGTGCCTGGGTGGCTCAGTGGGTTAAAGCCTCTGCTTTCGGCTCAGGTCATGATCCCAGGGTGCTGGGATCGAGCCCCAAATTGGGCTCTCTGCTCAGCAGGAGGCCTGCTTCTCTTCCCCTCTCTTTCTGCATACTTGTGATCTCTGTCTGTCAAATAAATAAATAAAATCTAAAATAAAAAAATAAAAATAAAAGAGCTGTGACTGACTCTCAGGCATAAATGTCATTTCCAGTGTTTGCTCTCTCTTAATTTAAAACTATTTCTTATGGATTTTACATTCTGGGAGCAAATAACACTGAGAATGTAAGAACTATAGGACAAGAGACACTGAAGTAATTACCTCCCTATGAAGCAATCTGTAAAAACATAAAATCATATATCTGCATAACAATAACTGTGGACGCAGAAGGAATGGAATCAAAAGTTTAAAAATAAACTTGGCATGGAAATATATGCTGAATTTTTATTCTGAAATGAAGAATTCAAATCCATTTCAATTTTATCCAACTCTGTTTCACCACACACACACACACACACACACACACTCAGACATGCGCACACACTCCAACTCCAAACTTCTTATGATGAAACATTTTTCTTAAGGCTTTCATGTTACTAGATTTAATGATATAATTTTCATTAATTAAGAAATTAACTCATACTTCTGTATGCTATAATCAGCTTAAGAACTTAATGGAGAATAAAGAGAATTCTAGATAAATAGGGGACAACTAAAATATTTTTTAAATTGCACACCTACTTTGTTTTATAATAATCAAATTATTCTCAGGGCACCTGGGTAGTTCAGTCCGTTAAAAGTTCAACTCTTGATTTTGGCTCAGGTAATGATCTCAGCGTCATTAGAGGGAGCCCCACATTGGGCTCCACACTCAGCAGGGAGTCTGCTTGAGATTCTCTCCTTCTCCCCCCATCCCATTCCCCTGCATTCTCTCTCTCTCAAATAAATAAATATTTTTTTAAAAATCAAATTATTTTTGCATGTGTCCGTAATACAATTACTGTAAAGTTAAGAATGATCAGAATATTAAGATTATTTTTATCTAGAACAACCTAAAGAAGCATTTTTCTTAAAGAAACATTTGGCTTGGGTGCCTGAGTGGCTCAGTCGTTAAGCGTCTGCCTTCAGCTCAGGTCATGGTCCCAGGGCCCTGGGATCAAGCCCCACATCAGGCTCCCTGCTCTGTGGGAAGCCTGCATCTCCCTCTCCCACTCCCCTGCTTGTGTTCCCTCTCTCGCTGTGTCTCTCGCTGTCAAATGAATAAATAAAATCTTAAGAAAAAAAAAATTTGGCTTTATTTCTGATTTTTTAATGATAATAAAATATAACTTGTAAAAGATGATTAAAATTATAAGTGTTTTGAACTATGTGACCTTAATTTTGTCACTGAATTTTGTCCGACTCAACAAGTTCCTAATGATTTAATTTTGATTAGTTTCATTTATTTCAATCTTACTTATTTTTAAAAATAATAAGCATAAACAATCCTACGATTTATATAATGTACTATTCTAGTTTCATGCCATAGAAGAGATATTGAAATATGGTTCTTCTTTTAAAAATTCAGTTAATTGTTTGGTAGTCTAGGAAGACCACCTGTATCAAAACTTTTCAATTCTAACATAAAACATAAATAACTTGGACAGTCAAGTTTAAGCAAATTAATGTTATGAAAAAGTAACTATGGGAGGAAGTTCTGAACATAGAGCAGAGGTTTTTAACCTTCAAAAAGGGAGTTAGACCCCTTTATGATGCTGGAAAAAATTATGGACCTGAAGCACCACCTATAAATACTTATGTCACCCATACACATAAATGTTTGCAAGCAAACTTTTCAGAGTTTATACTTGAAGCCTATTCCCAGATTTAAAACCTTTGACACACAAGTAACAGACTCCATCACACTCACAAGTGTAATGACTAATCTTCTGATAATTACATATCACTATATTATTTCTAATGGTTTGATTTAATTTTCTCAATCTCTTCCTTCTTGTCTAGATAGTGGCTCTATTTTCAAGTACCAGATCAAGCCTTAAGTCCTCCAGAAAATCATCTTTGATTGACTTCCAACCTTTAATGGCAACTGTTATCTGTACTATTCATTATCTTTTAGCTTGTGAAAGATAACTATTCTAACTTTCCGACTCAATGGGTTATAAGACTCTTGAAGACAAGCTGTATGTATGATTACAATTTCCATTTCCTATGCATAGTTTAAAGGCTATTACAGTTATAACTGAAGTCAAGACATATTTATTAACATCTAAATCATTTTAATGTTCTCATTTTGAAAGACAACTGCATTCTTATATAATCCCAAATATGATGTAATACAAAATAAATATTGTTTCCAGAAACTTAAATGTGTTTACTTTCCACGCCACTGATTCGTATCAGATCATATTATTTTGTGTTCTTATACTTCTTTTGGATTGTGTGTATTTACTTAATTTTCCTACTACACTGACGAACCATGAAAGCAGACAGTGTATGTTTCAAACCAGTGGGCTCTGGTTAATGTCACTGACAAAAATAATAGCTATGTCTCTTTATTATTATATAACCTTTGCCCCATTCTGTTTTCAAATGGCTAAATGAAAATGACTTCGGATGACAGAAGGGTACTTAGCTTTATGCACTGGGTAGGTTCCAGAAAAACAAAGAGAAATAAAATGTTGAGAGGTGCATATTTTTATTTGAGGCTATTATTAATTGGCAGCTATCTCTAATGATTATTTACAAATAGCTAAGTTATTTAGAAAAACAAATAATGGTGAGAAAAGGAGTCTACTATTTGATGCTATTTAATTTCAATTTAAGATTCCGTAGTAAAAGAAAAAGAAAAAAAATGTATATCAATAGTCACCACCGAATTCGTATGTTTTGCCCTTTATGGTAGGAATTTTCTCGAGTATGATTCAGGGTATTGTAGATAACCCATGATCTTAAGGGCATGCCAAATTTAAGTGTAGGTAAAAATGGTTACTGTGATAAAGTAAGTTTAGGAATGCATTTTAAAAAGTTAGCTGTTTGAGTTTAGGTTTATTCTTGTCCAGTATAGGAGATAGGGGAAAATGAGGTACCAAAGGCACCCCAGGTCCTGTTTTTTTTTTTTCCTTATAGCTAAGGTGTTTGTAACAACGGGCATCTGTAATTCATGCGATACTCATCACTGATGATCAGGACTCCTCTACTAACCCAAACTACCATTTCCAAACATCCCACCCTCAATATCTTGCTTTGCAGATCAAAAGGAAAAAATTACTGAATTTTCATTTCCACTCTAGAAGATGATAAATTTCCCTCATTTATATATGTTATCACATATATAAATGTTATCATATATATAATGAATTCTATATATGGAATGAATTGCATATATATGTGTGATTAGAGACGAATTCACATTATTCTAAGCATTAAGATTATGCCTAAGTGAACAAAAAATAAAATAAGTGTAATAATAATAATAAAAACTGATATTATTTATTGATTTGGCTCCCATGTGCTAGGTTCTACGCTGTAGGGGTTTACCTCATTTATTCCTCACATTAACCTTGTAAGTAAGATTTTATTATTTTCATTTTAGAGATAAGACTCTCAGATGTTTAAAGAACATTTTCAAAGTGATGTTGGAACTATGCCACAAAATTAAAATCCTTTACATTAATAAAACTATGATCTTTACACTGAGAATCCACAAAAAGAAGAGAAAAAAGTTAATGAGAAGATATTCTTTGGCTCGCTTGGTAAATTAAAAAGAAACTTAGTTGATCAAAATATATCAGCTAGCTCCATTTTTCCTTCAGGTTTTTAACCAAAATAAAGCAACTATATTTCCACAAACATAAAAAATTATACTTCTAAAACACCATCAAAAACCTAGAAATACCTCTGACTTTAGTCAGCCACTAAATATGTCCTACCTACCTCAGCACTTATCCTAAGGTTGAAAATGCCTGCAACAAAGACACCACCAAGGAAAAGTTGGTTTCATTCACAGCGGCAAAACTTTTAAGAGAAGCAAAATGTGGGAACAGTGATGAGGAAAATACTTGTCAAGACCTAAACAAAATCTTAAAAAACAGAAAAATGTATATTCACACTTAGAACTTCTGACTAGAACAAGATCAGAGGGAAAGGAAAGAACATTGATTATATTTAGAAAGCAAAAATCAGCAGGACTTAGTCATTGATTGGATGGAGAGTCTAACTTAAATGACTAGGTGGGCGGTGTGGCTGTTGAGATATATAAAAAGGAGAAGGATCATGTGAAGCGTGTACTTTTTAACATACTAAATTTGATGTACTACTCAGATTTTTCAAGTAGGCATATTCAGCAAGGAGCTGGACATAGGAGTCTGAAAGTCAGAAAAGGAATTTAGGGTGACACTTGAAGAGTCATTAAAATTTAGATACTTGAGAAATGTTATACCGATACTTACTTTAAAAATTACGTTAATATTTAATTGGTAGAAAAAGTGGGGAATCTAACAATCAGTTATATTAAAGTTGTGGAGTGGCAAAGTAATGAGAAAAAGTAGAAACCAAGCTCCTAAGAAGCTTTTCTGTACGTAGACACTATGCTGGATTAAAACTGCCCCCATGTCTGTCTGCTGTGAGACCCTAGAAGCAGTGATGCCCAGGGAGCATTGGGTACCCGGGGCTCAGATCTTAATTTCTAAACAGCATTCCAGTAGGAATAGGTGAGGGCTGTTGCAGATTCAAGGCAAAATAAGGAAAACATAAAATGAACCTGGAGCATCGTGTAGTGCCAAAAGTAATGCTAGATAAAAAAAGTTAGGGGGGCACCTGGGTGGCTCAGTGGGTTAAGCCTCTTTCTTCGACTCAGGTCATGATCCCAGGCTCCTGGGATCGAGCCCCCACATCGGGCTCTCTGCTCAGCGGGGAGCCTGCTTCCTCCTCTCTCTCTGCCTGCCTCTCTGCCTACTTATGATCTCTGTCTGTCAAATAAATAAATAAAATCTTAAAAAAAAATATGGTGAAAAAGGGGCACCGGGTGGCTCAGTCAGTTAAGCCTCCAACTCCAGTTTATGATCTCACAGTCCTGGTAAAGAGCCCCACCTGGGGCTCCCTGCTCAGTGGAGGAGTCGGATTCCTTTCTCGCTCTCTCCCCCTCTCCTACCCCCTACACTCATGCACTCTCTCACTCTCTCCAATAAATAAATCTTTTTTTAAAAAGTGATGGAAAGGGCACTTCACCTCATTAATATTCTTCCTTGAAAAAAAAAAACATACTTCAAACATAATCATGAGAAAGCTTCTGGAAAAAAAAATTCTACAAAAACCTGACCAGCATCCTTCAAAGTGTCAAGGTCATAGAAAACAAGAAAAGACTGAGGAACATCAGATATCTCCAATGAGACATGATGATTAGATGTGATGTGGTATCCTGGAAGCCAAGAATATGAAAAGGATGTGAGTGGGAAAATTGGTGATATCTAAATAAAGTTTATAGTTCAGTTAATAGTGTCATATCAATATACAATATACCCAAACTAACTGTTCTGATAAACATACCCATGGGTGTGTAAAACACTAACATTAGGGAATCTGGGTGAAAGGTATAAAGGAACTCTGTCTTGTATCTTTACAATTCTTCTTTAAATCTAAAATTATTTCAAAATAAGAAGTTAAAAAAAAAATAAAAACATCCCACTGGGAACAGAAGAAAAGTACAGAGAGCATTAAGGGAATAAGCTATATCAGGAAATGAAATAAAACATACCTGCCTCTTTATTACACCAAGGCCAGATCTCTGCCATATAAATCATAGATTCACAGTCAAAAAAGGGTGATGATCAGAAACTCAAATACACACAACAGATCATCAAGCAACTTTTCGCAAATTTCCAGAAGCTCAACCATGTGTAAGCATAGTAAGAGAAAATCATGAATATCATTCAAACATTCTCCCCATAATATTGCTCTTTCACTGGTATCCTTGTTGTTACTCTGCCTACACAACTGCGGCCTCTCAAATAATGAAGCAGATGAAGGCAGTGGAATGAACCATTTACTCATTCATTCAATCTATTATTTAGTGAGCATTATTTGCCAACCATTATTCTGGGAGACTGGAACATCCTTGATGTTATTTGAAGATGGAACAGACAATGGAGACCCCCTAATCCAATCCATAATCATTCAGCTGAGAAAACTGAGGTCGCACGAGAGGTATAAAACATGTTTGTTTCCTTTGTAACTAGGAAAAAATTCTCCAACCTTTAAGGGTGATTTGAGCTCATCATAATGATTTATTCAACGGTCTCTAACTTCTAGCCACCTTTATTCCAGGAACTTGGAACTTACACTGTTTAATCTTCAGAAAACCCTTGTTAGGTAATTCTTATAATTGTTCTACTTTTTTTTACCCCAGAAGTGGAAAAGTCAGGCTTCAAAAAGGTTCAATGCTTTTCTGAGCTCATGTAATGAGATAGTGACAAAGCTGAAAATAGAAGTCCCTGATTCCTCATGTTTGCTTTATTTCACCTCACGTTATCACACTGAATTGAGTTCTTTTTTTCTGTAGTACTCTCACTATCAGGGAAAGGTGTCCTGAATCACACTGTAAAGCATGAGAGATGGAGACTCCAAAGGATCATTACCATATACTTACGAGACTCACAACAGGTACCTCATCAAATATTTTTCCTCTAAAGGACATTTCTACTGATTTCCTATGATGATCAGATTTCGTAGTCCCTCTGAACCTGAGTTTCCTCACCTTTAAAAGGGATGGATAATACCTACTTTTATAGGTATTGTGTGGATTACTTGATATAATGCATATGAAGTCCTAGCACATGTACATGCTAAATTAAGTTTCCTACTTCCCCATCAGTTTTAGCTCCATAAATCAAATTTAGAGTATGAGATAATTGAGCGAGAGTTACCTATAGAGCTAGGTCAATATGAATACAACAAAAGGGGAAGTTAAATATTTGATAAATGAAGTTTTCTGGAAACATTCTGAATTATCACTTAAGTACAGATCCCAGGCTCAGAAGACATGATGTATCAAATAGTCTGAATCTTTGATTTGATCTACAAGTGTCAAAATATGTCATTTGGGGCACTATAAATGGGATTTTTATAAACAGATTGACCTAATAAAATTATCTGAACACTAATATTTGAATAAACTGTGAATATAAAAAAAATGTTTCATTTGCCATTTAGTGTAATTCACTAATTAGGACCAACTATAGAAGACCAACAGAGTACATTAAAATCAATTCTGTTTCTTACTTTCAAGTACATGGAATAAAGTATTTTAGAAACTACATATGTGTTAAACTTCATATTTTTCTTAACATTCATCCAAGGACTTCCATCTGGTAGGATTTAGAAGTCTTTTCCTTAAGTAGGTTAATCATCCCCCTTTCAATTCTTAAACAATGAATTTATTTGTAAATCTAGTTTTTCATGGATAATAGATGAGAAATTCAAATGAATTATCAATAATCACAACATTTCCAATTTTTTAGTTTAGTCTTTTTTTTTAGATTATTTATTTATTTATTTATTTGACAGAGAGAGAGATCACAAGTAGGCAGAGAGGCAGGCAGAGAGAGAGAGGAGGAAGCAGGCTCCCTGCCAAGCAGAGAGCCCAAGGCATGACTCGATCCCAGGACCCTCCCTGAGATCATGACCTGAGCCGAAGTCAGAGGCTTAACCCACTGAGCCACCCAGGCACCCCAGTTTAGTCATATTTTTATTTCAAACATTTCAATCCTAAACTGATCTAAAATTTCTGAAAAGAAAGGAAATAATTAAGCAACAAATAAAAATCATGTGAAAAGAATGTTTTAAAAATATTTTTCAGAGAGTGCTATGGGTCAGCCTGCAATAAGATGGTTCAAAATCCATTGCTTGTCATCAAGAAAGGTGAAAGATGCTAATCATCTTTTATAACGTCAGAATTCACCATTAAAATCTAGCTATGTCCATATTTAGGCACTCATGTTTTCCTAATTTTAAAAAATGCACCTGTAGCAGAATTTTTTCTCCAAAAGGACACAGCCAGCTGGAGAAAAGAGACAATTAAGCCTGATTGGATGACTCAGCAATAAAAATAGGAAGCTCGCTGGATGAGAAAGGATGAACTACAAAGAACTAGCTTGTCAGGAAGGGGCTCTTTGGAAAATAAAAAGAACAAGGAAGTGAAAATAAGTCCATCAATACAAAGATCCATCAATACAAAAGAGAGAGAGGTTGAATGTTTCAGCTAAAGACAAACCCATTCCTAAAATTGAAAGGGCAGGCAAAGAATCATTTTATTCATAGTTAAATTGTGTTTAGGTGATACAGTTCTTAATATCTATTATGCTTCAATAAGTAGTCAACATAACAATAATAATACCAAAACAAGAGTCTAGCATTATTGAGTCACCTAAGCCTTTCCTCAGTCAGATGATGGCACTGTGGTGCTTCCTGTTCTTTCCAGGGACAAGTGACTGATCTTTTTGGCAAGGAACATATTCCCCTCCTCCTCCTCTTGCTACCTCCTCAATTCTCAAAACTCCATGAACTTCATGATTATGCCTATACAGGGAAGAATTGCCTTATCTTTCCAATTGGGTTAGCTTCCTTTAATAAATATGTTACGTTTTAAGGGTCACCTCCTCCTTCAGAGTACATAGCCCAACAACAAATGTGTTTAATTTTAGCATTTTTAACATTTATCTCCTATGCTACCGTAAGAGCCATCAAAGGAAATTGTGTGCCTATCTCCTTGACCATAGCATGCCCTGAGTAGGTATACAGTCAGTGCTCATTGTGGAGTGAACGAATCCTGAATGAACATTAGTGAGGTAAAGATGCAACCCTGTGTGCCACTAATTCTTTCCATCAGCTTGGACAAGTTCACTCAACTTCCTTGTGTCTCAGTTTCCCCTCAAATTACTTCTCTCTCTAAAATTCTAAGTTTTGATAAAAAGGTTATATAACACCCTTTTCTTGACTTAGCCATGAAATTCCCTCAAAACCTTAACTACTATATTATTATCCTGCAATCATTCTCTCCCCATTCTCTATTATTTCACTGAAACTGATTAAAGGCAGTTTATCTTTGCAAATAGGAGAACTATCTCCTAATAACTCAAGTGAAGAATCCATCCTATTCTAATTCAAAAGAGTGATGAGATCATTTAAATACCCATTGGACAAATAATGAATATAAATCTATTGAATTCTAGAAATTGTTCTAGGGGAAGGGACAAAATAATAAGTAAAACAAAGCCTCATTTTTCTTAGAGCTTTCATTCTAGTCAGAGAGTGGGACAAATATGTAATACTTGAAGTTGGAGTAAGTGCTATCAAGAAAAAATGAAACAAAGAGGATGGATGGAGAACAACAGAGGAGACCACTGCTTTATCTAAGGGTAGGCAAGGAAGGTATCACTCATAATTTGACTTTTGAATCGAGATCCGAAACTAACAAAAGATGAAAGAATATCTGGTTAAAGAACATTCTAGATAGGGGAAAGAACTGGTACAAAAGCCATTGAGTCAAGGACATTTATGGCAAAGTTCAAGGTATAGCAGGGAGACAATGTGGCCAGAGGAAAGTAAATAAGGACTGTGTAGAAGGAGATAAGATTACAGAAGTAGTCGGATAGTCAAATAATGTCAGACCTTACGGGCCTTTTCATGGGATTGGAAGCCACTGGATAATTTGAAGCCATGAAGTGAGATGATTTCACTTAGGTTTTCAAAGGTATGCTCTAGCAGCTATACAAAAAAGTCCAATGAGCACAAGAATAGAGGTAAAGAAATCACTTAGAAGGGGTTACAGTAACCTAGGTGGGAGATGATGGTGGCTTGAAACAGGATGGGCAAGGTGGAACTGATCAGAAATGGTCCAATTCCAGATATCCTTTGCAATAAAGTCAATGGATGGGATATGGAGATGGTGGGAAAGAGGAGTCAAGGAAGCAGTGGGCTAGAGGCCGGGAAATGGGCTGTAACTGACAATGAGGACCAACACGCCTATCTCAATCACAGACCCAAGATGAGCTAAAGAAAGGAGAAAGTCACCACTTGCATGGACGGCTGGGGAAGCAGGGTCTCAAGTGAGAATTCAGTTTCGGTGTGAGGGGGGAAGAAATGGAGTATTTTAAGAAAAATTAGGTGCCAGAGGAATTTGACTGATAAAACCTCCAGCTCCACGGGGCCCAATGGAATGTGCAGGGTGGTCCCTAGGACAAGGTCATGAAAGGAAGTCATGGTCATGGAGACTGCAGAGCCATATGAGGATGAGAAACAAATGGTAGACTGCAGCTTCTAGTGTTTGTAGAAGTAAAGTGGGATCCAGGACACACTGGGATTAGTCGGGATGACATACCAGACTGTGATGATGAAGCTCTGAGTCAGCTCTGGAGGGTGGATGCCTCTGTTTGCCAGGAACGTGTGGTGCTCTGGGATGATGAGAAGGCACATGCTCTCTCTCCTCTGTCCTTAGGTTCCTCACAAAATATGATCTTTGGTTTTCCTCACAAAATGCTTGATCAATGAGCATGTAGCCATTTGAGGTACTGGGTTACATGTAGTAAGAGATAAGCATTTATCTGCAAGTACAATTACAAGGGTTTACGTTCTCCTACATTAAGTGCAAAGATAAAGCAGGCCACCCCAGTTCCTCCAGGCCTGTCTTGAGCGGCTATTTTCCTCATACCTCACACAACTAAACCCTGTGAACGGAGCACATGCGTGTACTATGCAGCAGTGCAAATTTAATTCACGATGCTTCTGTCCTGATCAGATATGAAATAGGAGAAATACACAGAGGTCTAATTAAAATCTTTCCCCCTAAAAATCATAGAATGAAAAACACTCTTATCTAGGAAGGGGGAATCTTTTTTAAAGCCAAAACTACAGAGTTTTTGAAGTCCAAAAGGGTATGAAAAAACATATCAAAATATGATCACAAAATACATCAATACAATGCAAATAAAATAAAGCCGACAAACTACACCGAGCTAAGTCTTGACCTCGGGGTACTTTGTGAAATGTATTAATTATTACAAACACCTAAACATGGCAAATAAATGTTTCAATACATTTTTAGGCCACTATTTTGATTCACCTGTTTAGTAATCTCTCTGGCTTTGGTACAGGCCATATTTACAGCAAAAAGAAGAAAATTAGGAATGGCACAGGCAAAAGTTTTATATTTATGAATCATAAAATTCCTTCTATGTGCTAAGCACTGTGTTCAGGCTCTGCCCTGGGCTTTTTATAGACCTATTAGCTCATTCAATACTTACAATATTCCTATGAGTTATCTATTATCCCCACTATATAGATAGAGAAATAGAGGCTCAGCAAGGTTACAGAGCTCAGAAGCAGAAACAAAATTTCAACCTAATCATGTGTACATTGACCACTTCACACTGCTGTCACTTATCAATATTATGATTAACTGTGAAAGACTATTCATGTCAATTGCAAATAAACATCTAATGACACTTCTTTGTTGAAAATAATTGCATGACTAGACCAGCAGTTCTGAATACTGATGTGGAAATCACTAAAACACTACAGTCAGCAATGGAGGCTCCCAGGAAACATCCTTCACCAATCACTAGCGAGTGTTCATCGTACACCAAGTACAACTTAAGCACTGGGAATATGGTATTAATATAGAAAGCAAAGGTTTTTATTATCAACCAGCTAGTATCTTAGTGGAGACACATGGAGCAACTAACCAGTAAACACATAAAGCTATTCTAAATGCCAAGAAGCGGAGACTCATCATAACATGAAAATGAACGTAGAGAAATAGTAAATTTAGCTAAAGGTGTTCAGGGTATAGCTCTCTACATATGAGCTAAGACTGGAGAGGCAGAGAATACAAGCAACGCAAAAATTTCTCTCGAAGGACCGAGCTTCAAAGAACAGAAATAAGTGTACTAAAGCTAGTCTGCAGAAGGGGAGAGTGGTACAAGCGGAGACTGGAGACGAAAGCAGAGGCCAGATCATGCAGTCTGGGTGGTCACGCTAAGACATAACAGCTTTAGTATCAGTCATTGGAAGGTTTTGATCAGAGGAGTCACAAGATCCAATGCAGAAAAGAAAAAAATATAAAGCAAACTCCCAGGAAAGACAGTATATATATTATATTATATCACATATCAATATCAATAATATTAATATTAATACATTATTGATATATTCTCATTAATATAATGCTATTAATTATAATTTATGTGTATATATATACACACAGAGAAGGAGAGAAGCAAGCTGTGTGCCGTGTGTGTGACACTTAACACAGGTTTGAACCGTGTGGGTCCGTTTACATGAAAATTTTTCTGGATAAATAGTATATAGTATATATACTATTTATGTATAGTATAAATAATAAATAGTATATAGTATATAGTATATATACTATTATATATATTATATATCATATTAAATAAATAGTATATAGTATATATACTATTATATATTATATATACTTATATATAGTATATACACTATTATATATTATATATATAATAGTAAATAAATAATTACAGTCCTGTAAATGTATTTTCTCTTCTTTAGCTTTTCTTAATAACATTTTTTCTCTAGCTCACCTTATTTTAAGAATACAGTATATAATATTATAACATACAAAATATGCATTCATTTACTACATTATTGGTAAGGCTTCTGGTAGACTATAGGCAATTAGCAGTTAAATTTTGGGGGAGTCAAAAGTTATACACAGATTTTCAACCACACGGGAAGTCAGCACCCCAACCCTTGCACTGTTCATATAAATGTACATATATACACTCACACATATGTAAGACAAAGTGGGTCCATTTATTTGCCTACACTTCCACTCCAAATATATTTCTCAAAGTCAAATGTTTAAGAGCTGACGCCAAACAAGATGACTATGCCTTCAGGCAGGCAGGAATCCTGTAATTCTGATAATTCTGATTTCATCTTGTTCTTCCTCTCTAGATGACAGGTTTCTTTTCGGTAACTGACATTGAAATGTAGAACCTGCAAAATCAGCCATTTATCATTCCAAGGCACTAGAAGGCTTCATATCTGAATAGCAGGAATGTCTCCTCTTACTGAGTTACCCGTGTCATTTCTCTCCTGAAATAATTGGGATATGATTGTATATGATCAGTCTGCATCATGAAAAAGGATGGCATGACATTTCTCTCATCCTCTTGATAATTTAATCTAGACTAAGCCATCACTCCAAATGCTCCTGTGGACCAGGTACAGCCATAGTAAGTTTTTTCACTGATCTGGGGAAGCAAAAGAGTTTTTCATCAACTGTTCATCATGGCCCCCTACATTTCTCAAGTAACATGAATTGTAATAATAGTAGATGGCAGATTTTTTAAGCCCCTTATTATCACTATAAAAAGTTAGCACATTTACTTCATACCACACATATGTTTCCAGAAGGAAATAAATTCCTTGTCTAAAAAATAAAATCTAAAAAATACAATCAAGACAAATACAGACAATCATGTGGATATTTACAAGTAAAATGTTCAACTGCAGGTAAAATGGACATAATGGGAAACAAATATATATTTACTTTGAGTGGCAGAGAAGGAGTTATAGTTTACTGATAACCATTACCCATGAGTTTGTGCACTAGACTATTGTCATAACACAATCCCAAACACGTTGTTTCTTAAAAGAATTATCAGTCCATCATTTTACAAACCATTCACAAGCAAACTATTGGTAACAATCTCAGCTTATTTGTGAAATTTTAGACATCGTTACTTAAATATGTCACATTTTATTTGTGGAACCTAGGAAAGTATATGGGAAAAATGAATAATATATGGATTACCACAGCAGATTAGAGAACTGGCAACTAGCAGCCTCTTGGACATTTCAGTCTATAAGAAGCACTAGAACACTGTTGACATAAATATGCGATAAAATGCCAGTCAACTTATGTTTTCAAACTTGGTTCTTCTCTTGGTTAAAAAAAAAAAAAAAAGCTGTCCCTGTAATGTCAAGGTAGAGACTGCCTTCAGATGAACTTAAAAAACAAACAACAACAAAAACTAAAAAGTTAGGGTCTCGCTAACATCACAGAGTATTTGACAAGACCTATGCTGGCCAGCCATCACAAGTCTCACATAATGCAGACCAAGAGACCACTTACTGAGAACATTTGCTACTATTGTTGTTTTATTATCTAAATTGTAAGCCCTTTCATTTGGCTCTCAAAAAAAAAATCACCTGCTTTGAAAAGAATTACACAAATAAAGATAGAACAAAAGCTACAGAAAAGGAGGAAAAGTTTTTTTCTCAAGTTTTATAGACAGTGTTCAGTGAATAGAAGTGTTAGTGAGCAACTCTGTAAAATGCTTATTCATGGAAATTCCTCACTACCCCTCACTGAATACATTTTGAATACAAACTTAAAGAACAGCAGTTTGAAGAAGCTCTAAATTATCTGCTTTCACAAATCACAGCATGGTACACCTGTCCAGCTAGGAAAAGAAGAAAAAGGATCAGGGAATACCAAGCCTAGGAAAGCTATTTGAGACCACCCAATTTGACCTTTTTTTTTGTTTTTTTTAAAGTGAAGGAACCAAGACCAGAGGAAAGAAGCTATAAATATTTTCCAGTCTAAGTAGAGTCACTAATTTGATCATAAAAATAAAAATTAAAGAAACTAGAAGCATTAATAGGAAAATATGATAGTCATTGGATAAGCATCATCATGAGGGAATGACTGCCACTGGAATGTGTTTAATGATTTCTCAAGGTTATTTGATGTTCATAATATTACTTATATTACCTGATCTTTTTTTCTTATTCTCATGCTATAAAACTACATTATATCAAAGAAAGTGCTATATATATATATATATATGTTGTAGTATATGCATAATACTAAGTGTTTAAAAATTGAGCTCCTAAAATATGCTGAACTGTCTGGAGGAAGAAGACAAATGTGGTCTTCAGCTCCTTTGAAAAGTGTCAAAGAACAAAACTGATACATGAATAGAAGGATAAATATATTACACAACAAATTTATCAAATATTAATTTAAAATCTAGGTAGGAAATACGTAAGTGCTCACTGGTAAATTCTTCCAATACTTCTGTATGTTGGGAAATTTTCATACTTTGTTGAAAAAAGTTCAAAGTTTAGAAAGATCTGCTGTTCTAGAATCCACTGTAATTGCAGACATGAAATCTCATATTTTCTAACTCTTCAGAGGAGTCTATCACTTGTTTTTCTACAAAGAGGCATGAAAAAGTATATGCACATTTCTACCTAGACACATAAAAACATATTTTTGGTTATTATTCCTTTTGTTTACTACATAGTTTTAAAATACATTCACTACATTCACTGGATAGATTTTTTATCTGTATTGGCAGATCCACTTATTTGAGATTAAAACCACTTCCCCTAAATATCTGGAAAATGAGGTTAAGAATTAGTTAGAACCATGTCTGTTTTGAAAATGGTTACTAGTATTAGAAATGAAAACAGTAAAAATTTTACTTTACAAGTACCAGTTAAAAAGATGGAATGAAAAAACTTTTAGTCAGGACTGTCACGCTACCTCATATTATCTCCCTCTAAAAGTGCTCAGTGAAAAGTAACTAAATGTTCTATTATTCTAGTCTAATAAGACTGTTTAATAATTGAATAAAAATAGGGCCCTAGGCTACCTGAATATATCTTGCATTCTTGGAAGAAATGGTTTCTACTTTTCATGTGCTTCTTCCGCAGTGTACAAGATGACATACTGAACCCAGGTGTTACTTGGTATTAAGGCCAAGAATTATTTTTGTAATTGTTTGCATACAAAAGAGGCATGTCTTATGTTTGGCATGCAAATTGCCTACATCATTGATTCATGCACTGGGTGACACTAACCCAAAGCACTGGGAATCCCACTTGCAGAAGTCAGAATTTAACAAACCAGCTGTTAAAATTTTAAATGGCTACAATTTAAGCCTAATAGTGGCTAGTTAAACATGGTATTAAGCATGCAAGGTCAGTTTAATTATCTTTACTTTTTCCATGAAAACGTTTTCTATGATGCACACATTTATTTTGTTTTCCTCATTCTTCTATATAGAAATAACTGCATAAAACAAAGTATGCCATATATCACAACAGTACTATATCCATAAAACAATGTAAGTTATGCTATTTTATCGTACAAATGCAAAAATTAGGATGACCTTATTGTTTCAAATTATATCATACCCATCTCTGAAATGAAAAAATCTCTCTATAGCAGTATTCTTTATTTTGAGACGAAGCATATCATCCTCCTTCTGATTATAATGGAATAACAAGAACCAAGCTTCCCTTCTTGCCTTAAGCCACTAGAAAACCTGATAAACTATATGAGACATTGGTTTTCAGGTACTGAATCACAGATAGCACAGAAAAATAATCCCTGGAAGAGGAACAAATAAGGTAAGTCCTAATCTTGCACCAGCTCTCTGTGTAGAAAGAATTTCCAGAGCACAGTGCAGAGAAAGAGAATCCAAACAGAGCTTAGCAATTCACAAAGTTAAGAGACGGGTGGAGAGACAGGGAGGTCAAGGTGAGGCAAAATACCAGAGCTAAGCGAAGAGAGAAAGCTCAAAGATCACCAGAGAAATTCCTTTGAGTCTTTGGCTGAATACTCATCTGCACAGCATGTGAAGTCACTACAAAGGCCAAGAAAAAGAGTAAATGGAACAGAAAATACATGATGAAATAATGGACAGCATTTTTACAAATTTGATGAAAACTACAAATCCATAGATCCAAGACACTCAAAAAAGCTCCAAGTAAAACAAGAAAACCATACTAAGGCACATAAAACTCAAACTGTTGAAAAGCAAGGATTAAGAGAAAATCTTAAAAGCAGCCACAGACAAAAGTCATGATGTACAGTGGAACAAAGAAAAGAATGATATCAGACTTCTCATCAGAAAAAAAGTCAAGTGGTATCTTTACAGTACTAAAGGAAAAAAAAATGTTTTCCTAGAATCCTAAATGAAGCATAAATTCTTTTTAAAAATCAAGACAAAACAGGGTGCCTGGGTGACTCAGTGGGTTAAGGCCTCTGCCTTCCGCTCAGGTCATGATCTCAGGGTCCTGGGATCGAGTCCCGCATGTGGGGGGGGGGGTCTCTGCTTGGCAGGGAGCCTGCTTCCTTCCCTCTCTCTGCCTGCCTCTCTGCCTACTTGTGATCTCTGTCAAATAAATAAATAAAATCTTTTTAAAAAAATCAAGACAAAACAGGAAGTGCCAAGTATAGAAAAGCTGAGGGCATTTGTCAATAGCAGACCAGCACTAAAGAAATATTAATGGAACTTCTTCGTATAAAAGAAAAATGATATCAGATAAAAATTTGGATCTATGCAAAGGAATGAAGAACAATAGTAACAACAAGCATAAGAAGGTATTTTTAAATTCTTTTTAAAAAAATACCTTAATGGACGCCTGGGTAGCTCAGTTGGTTAAGCGCCTGCCTTTGGCTTGGGTCATGATCTTCGGGTCCTGGAATCAAGTCCCACGTCAGGCTCCTTACTGAGCAGAGAGCCTGCTTCTCACTCTCCCTCTGCTTGCCACTCCCCCTGCTTGTGCTCTGTCTCTCACAGATAAATAAAATCTTTAAAAAACTTTTTTAAAAACCTTAAAAGACAAATTTAGAGCAAAAATAATTACAATAGAGTGTGGCATTTATAATGAACATAGAAGTAAACAGTAGCACAAAGCAAGCAAGGGGACACTGGAAATACACTATTTTACATTTCTTACACTGTATGTGAAATAGTGCAATATTATTTGAATGTTGACTGTGATAAACTAATTCATTCTAAGCCAAATGGACATATTATGAAGCACTTTTTATATCTGGTTGTATAGTGCTTGCATTTCAAGTGTTCTCAATATTTCAAGTACAATAAATTTTTCTTATAAAAATTATTCTGATTATATCTTCTATTCATAACACTTTTTATTCTCTGCTTGATTGGGCAAAAGTCAAAAAATTAAGCATTGTAATTCTTTTTAATGTGGAGGATAGGAAATTAAATTATGCAAATATCCGTCCACATTTAATAAATTATTAAACTCACACTAAATCTGATGTTTTGAAGCTTGGAAATCCATACTTCCATTAATAGAATGATTTAAATTCCTATTAAGGTTGAGTTCACTTACAAAAACTAAGTAAAATAAAGATTGCTTTATAATTGATATACCCAAGAGGCATCACTGACTGAGTCACCCATGGTAAGTGCCTGTTCCCTCTGATGCTTAACGGAATGTCCATCAGCCTTCTAAGCATTCTGTGAGCTTAGAAAGGATGTCATGGGATAATAGCACTATTGTGACCCCCATCTCACGTCTTGTCTAAATTATACTAATGCTACTTAATGGATGCCCTACCTTAAATCTTACCTGACTCTTTTTACAAACCATTTGCATGCTGTTTTCAGTCATATTTACATCTATGCGATATAGCAGAGATGGGGCAAGACCTGCTTGTTAAGATTTTTGGACCATGCAGTATGCATGGATTTAAATCCTGGCATTGTCACTGACTAGCACAGTGTGACTTGGGCGAAGTGTTCATCTCTCTGTGCCTGAGCTTCATTTGTTATGGAATAACGATACTACCCACTTCATAGGGTTGTTTGGGGGATTAATAAAATTAGTATTTGCCAATGCTTAAAAGAGCATGTAGTTTCATAGTATCATTAAACCTCTGTGAAATAAATATATTATGCTGTTGCCTAAAATCATTCAAATGCTTCTTACTGTCCTCAGGATAAAGCTTATACTCTTTAATTTGACTTTCAAAATAGCAGCTTATCTTTCCAACCTCTTCTCTTCATACCCAAGCTATGTGGGCTATGTGGACTTTACTTGAAAACACTCTTAAATGTCTTTTCACTTAAGAAATACACTCTTGGATGGGGGCGCCTGGGTGGCTCAGTGGGTTAAGCTGCTGCCTTCGGCTCGGGTCATGATCCCAGGTCCTGGGTTCGAGTCCCACATCGGGCTTTCTGCTCAGCAGGGAGCCTGCTTCCTCCTCTCTCTCTGCCTGCCTCTCTGCTTACTTGTGATTTCTGTCAAATAAATAAATAAATAAAATCTTTAAAAAAAAAAAAAAAGAAATACACTCTTGGCTACGACATCTTTCACTTTTCCCTAAGTCTGACTCATCCCTGTAGGTCTCAGTTCAGATAACACTTCCCGCCCTAGCCCCCAAAACTGTACTACCTCTTCACAGAGAACTCTGCCATTTCCCCCATCACAGAGCATTATATTTCAATTCCTTTTTACTTATAAGATTAGATCGTATGCTATTTAATAATGAAACTCTTTTTTGCGTACTTTTGCAATCTATTTGCATAGCATATACTATTAGTCCATTATACATTCATTCAATAAAACAAGAATAACTTAAAAAACAATACAGTGCCCGTATCATAGAAAAGTATAGCATGTTTCCTCCATCACGACCTCATCACTAGCTAGAAGGTTGTTTGTCTAAAACCAAAAATACCCATGAAAGAAAAACAAAGGGATGACCCAGCAGGTCCACCATACTGTTTTGAATACATCCAAGTTTAATGCAAGTTAGCCACAGGCCAACTTAGTGATTCATCTGAGACATACTCTGCCTCCCTCTCTCAGCTATTCAAACTCCTGAAATAGTGCTATTAAGCAAATAGCTACAGCTCTCTGCCTCCCAGCTACATAGTGGATCATTCTTCTTGACTTTCTTGCAGCTGGATGAAGTCATGTGACAAATTCTAGCCCAAGAGTTATAGAAAGTTATATATACCACTTCCGGTCAGATCACTTAATTGCCCATCAAGACCCAACACAGCTTTTTATCTCTTTGCGAAAATGACTGGCAATGATCAAGATGGAAGTCACCTAATCTGTCTACATCCAGGTGCAAGCCTACCGGTGTGACGGATATGTAGTCAGCGGGAACAATATACAGACTTTCCCTGCAAGAAGCTACCAAGATATCTTGGTCTGAGTGATAATACCTTCAACACTAAAAAACAAATTTTTTTGTCTCCACAAAACCATTAATAACTCTATACACTTGGAAATACTGAAAAAGACTTCTGAAAACTCTTAAGAGCACAAGAGAAACAGTCTAAGGAAAATTTCTCCCAAATTCAATGAGACCTTGATTTTGTTTTGCAGGCCCAAGTTTGTAACAATAACATACCTCCATGACTGAACTAGAAGGAAACTATTTTGATTATTTTCCCCCTAAGAAAATTTTAATAGCATAATTTGGAAAACAAAATTTATAGAATCTGTAAAATTTTATTACACTTAAATTGTATTTTTTAACCCAAAGCATTTATTTACTTTCTATGTCAAGTAAAATAAATATCACTTGGATATATGTATTAGATCTGACATCTTTGGTCCTGAAAGTTGAGTAAGTTATTTTGCCAATTTGGAAGTATTCTATTTTTAATTTAGTCATCTCATTAATTACTTTTGTTTTTTCATACAAATTTTCTTCTCTATTTTGAAAGGCAGAAATAAAATAATATAGCAACTCATGAACAGATAAAATCAGTAGTTCTCCATCTAAGGAGTGGATCACACTGGTTTATTCACCCTTAATACTCCATTCCTTAGTTGAAGGAATAATGAAATATATTGTACCCAAAGTCCTGAAATAGGATGCACTGGCCCTATGCTAAGGTTCCCCGGTGTGTGCGTGTGTGTGTGTGTGTGTGTGTGTGTGTCCTGCTGAGAGAATTTTCTTTTTTCACAGTAAAAAAAAAAAAAAATTTACTTATAGATACTTTGTTTACACTCTTCGTTAGCAAATCTTTTAATGGAAAATGTGACAGAAGAAGACAGGGAAAATTCCTTCTTCCACAGAGATACTGGTGATAAGGGAAACTCATAGTGGAGGGACCTGGCTTTCTCAGGAAGCAGGGAAAGGAGCTGATTTTTCTGAGGGCTATCATCATAGCTAGAACGGCTGACTCTTTCCTTCTTTGAAGAACAGATGTTGTTACCTCACCTGAGATTCAGGGTCATTTCACTGCCTGCTGCTTCTCTCAACAAGAGGGACAACAGCCAGCGCCCTCACCACAACAATGAAAACAACATCCATAAACAGTCTTATCAAGGAAGGGATGTTTAAGAAGGTCTTTGGTGTAAAGAATATACTCCTTTTGCACACAGACTCTGTCAACACCTGAGTTCCTCAGGAAAGAAAGCTAGAGCAGTCTGTGCAGCAGCCACCCATGCGACCAGGGCCTCCGAGCCCGAGCAGAAGCCGGGAGGCACAAAGATAATGAATGTTATAGTTACATACAAAATGTGGACACAATGCAAGCATTCTGAATGGAGCTGGTGTTTCCGTAATTACAGATTAGCTGATTCGCTATTGGGCATTCCAGTCTCTGAATGCAGCTCACTTTCTTGGTATCTCTTAGGGATTGTTCATTTAATTGATAACACATTTTCCAGTTAGGAGCCCCATGCAAGAGCATCTATACTATATAGAAAAGAGGAAGAAAGCAAGTGAGAGAGAAGCTAGGTTCTTCTTTGCTAAGTTCTCTCGCTGATTACAGACTGTGGAATACTGTACGTGAAATTTAAATATGTTGTTCTTTCTTCTTTCTAAAAACCTTCAATATTTAGGAATCTTTCATAAATGTGTATGATCTGAATGAAATGGAAATGTCTCATATTCCAGTATGAAGTCATTTTGAAATCTCACTGGAGTTTTGATATTATTTTAAATAAAAGTGGTTTTCTTTTCCTTGGTTAGTATAACTTAGCAGATTTTAGTAAAGCATGGTATTTAACAGCCCTTTTTGTTTCAGATGAGAAATCAAAGGACGGCAGATACCTGGCCCAGACACCACCACTCCTCGCTCATGCTCCATCAGCAACTTTATGAATTGATTGAGCTGTGTGAGTCAGACTGAGCTGAAAGCTGAGGTGTAGCCTAAGAATCATTCCTGAAATCTTCCATTCAACAATTTCCAATAGATAAGGATTCACACATATCTGTTATGAGTGTTGATCTCCTTTTCTAACCCCTCCGCTACATTATAAAATCTCTTTTAGCCATAGTTGTTAATGATCTATCTTTGTATTCCTATATGTAGCACAATGTTCAGCATGTGGCGGGGGGCCAATTAATATACATTAAATACTATATTTGGTAATCATATGAAGACATGAAGTTGGCAAATGAGAAGTCAGGTAAGTATTTAACTACTTGGTCTCTTACTTTTATTTAGAGGAGTTAGTATGTCATTACATATATAGTGTTTAACTGGATGTATAGAATCATACATTTAACAAATGTGCTACTACAGAATTCTTGCAAAAACAGTAGCCTTTTGCTAGACCTGTGCTAACTGGAAATGTTTCCATCTGAAGCCACAGAATCACCTTCTAATTTCAAGACATTGGAGATTTTTGGAACATCTGAAATAACAATTCAACTAAAAGGGAAGGGGGATGGTTGATTTAGTTGGCAAAATTCCCAACAATAACACTTACAAACATTAAAACATTCATCTTTGATATTAGGCAAATACTGGTAATTTGGCAACAGGGAAAGTTTTTAGCAGAACTGTAAAAATACTTTTTTAATTGCTTGCTGGCATCCTCCTGTGTCTCAAGCAGCCCAACTAAACTTCTATCCCAGTGGAACCCTTCTCTCTCACAAAGGCACCTCTCACTCAAGTTCTGATACAGATAATCATATATCTATCATTTTGGGGTTTTATTTTAAAGATTTTATTTATTTATTTGACAGAGATCACAACTAGGCAGAGTGGCAGGTAGAGGAGGGGGGGGAAGCAGGCTCTCTGCTGAGCAAGGGGCCCAACTCGGGGCTCGATCCCAGGACCCTGAGATCATGACCTGAGCCAAAGGCAGAGGTTCAACCCACTGAACCATCCAGGCGCCCCTATCTATCATTTCTGTATACAGAATGCTCTCAACTACTTGAGAATTACTCTCACTACCTGCCAACCAATAGCCTGCTAAGATGTTATTTGATAATGGCTGAAAGCATATTTGAAGGTCTGTAGGATACTCTTGAAGCTGAAAAAGCCATAAGACATAAGTGAATCATTCCTTGATGGTGAGCTTTTAGTCATTAATGTCATAATTCCCAAGAAATGTCTGAGAACACAAAATTAGTCAGTCATTTAGTACTTCAAAGTCTGTTTCTCATAACCTGCCTTGCAAGTCGGGAGACAGACTACATATACTACTTTCGGAATCCATATATATTCTAATATTATCCTAAAGTTAATAATTTATGTGTGCCTAAATTATCATAAATCTAGAAATTCTTCAATAACTTTTTCTTAACAAATTACTAGCATTTTTTGGTAATTTCTGTCAAAAAATTATTCTGCTTCTACAGCAAATATATGCCAGGCGGAGGAGAGGAGGTAATCAGGTTAAGAGCTATCTAAGACTGCATTTCTCTGAATTTCAGATTAAATAAAAATGGGGAAGTATTTAATGGTACAAAATGATTAAAACCTGACACTTGAATGCTTATGATTCACTACCAGTCAATGGGAAGCCTCTATTCTGTATATTAATCCTCCTTCTCAGTATCATGGAGACCAATATTTACACACAATGGAGAACTGCTATCTATATGCAAAGACTGTAACCTCACAAAGCGGATACTCCCAATAGTACTGTTAGATACTATTAGGCAGGGGCACCTGGGTGGCTCAGTGGGTTGAGCCTCTGCCTTCTGCTCAGGTCATGATCCCAGGATCCCGGGATCGAGTCCCATGTTGGGCTCTCAGTTCTGCAGGGAGCCTGCTTCCTCCTCTCTTTCTCTGGTTGCCTCTATGCCTACTTGTGATCTTTGTCTGTCAAATAAATAAATAAAATCTTTAAAAAATATAAAAATTAAAAAATTTTAAAAAAGATACTATTAGGCAGTTACAGTTCTTGGATTCTAAATTTTAAAAGACACGTTACCACAAACTGAATTCCACTTTTTACTCTCTGTTATGATCTAAAATATTGAGGAAGATGGGTATTTTATTCTTGCAGAAATCCTATAAAAAATCACTGAAATAATTTAGGTGGCTAATTATATCTTAAAATAATATACTCTTTAGACTTTCCACATTAGTTTACAAAGCCCTTTCACTTGAATTTTCTCTTCAATTATTTAAACAACCATGTAAGCCAAGTAGAAGCCATCAGCCATATTTTTAAAATGAGAGAATGGTATCTGGAAATGACTGGCACAAAATGCTCCTGGATTTTTATTTTAATCAAGCTGAATTCCATTTATTTTCTATGTTCACCCAACTCAAATATCCACAACAGTAACAACAAAAAAGCAGCACATTGAGATAATTAGCATATTATGGCAAATATTCCCATTGACGACAGATCTAAATGGGAAATCCTTTTTGATTTCACCACTCCTGATGAATACGATTATCTCAAAATAGCTATTCTCTTTCTTTGCAACTGCTTTAAATTATATAGAACCCTGGGACTAGTTTCCAGAATCCTTATTCAATGTCTACTTTCACTTTAAGATGTAGTAAGAAAAGATTTTGACCCTCTTAAAAAAAAAAGGCCTAAATGGCAGGCTTAACTCAAAATAGCCAACAGAATTATATAACCAACCAAATGTATTTCGTTTTCACACTAAGACACGACTCCTCTAATACAAAATCTAAAGTGCATACCTCAGCAAGACAGAAAGAGAAGTCAAAGTAGGTCTTTCTCAGCCATTAGCCTGTGTGATTAGAGATTCTAATTTTATTTATTCTTGAGCTTTCATAACAGTTCTAAGTGTCTTCAGAAAACTTCACTTTCTGTGACAATTTTAATATATTTCAATGACTATGCTTTGCACAATGAAATAGCTAACAACTACTACTTTTGACATAAGGCAAGCATAATTTTGTTCCCTAAAATGTTTCAGATTAATAAAAAAATCTTCGATGTTATATCTAAAGTAAATTATATCTAACAAAAGTAAAAAAAAAACAAAACACATTTGTCTCCCTTTATGATTAGATAAATATATTTGACATTCCCTTCAGAGTGAGTTTAATTTCATTTCATTGTTCATAATAATATAATATTCTCAGGTGTCACTGTAACATTTTCCAACTTATGTCATGTTTCATCACACCTCTCTTGTTTATAGACAGGAGCTCCACAGTATACATGACAAATAAAAGTGATCTGTTCAATTGAGATAATTACCCAGATAATTAAAGTAACACATGTTTATTATGAAACACTCTGAAAAATTTAGCCAGAATTCACGTTTAAACCAGAATCACATCATAAGTGTGATGTTCAATACTCATAAACCAGTGGCATTCCCAATTTTCACTCTAACAGCAGGTAGATGAGCCTAAAATAGCAGTTAGGCATAATACATGTTTTAACTGTGTGCACAATGGAAGGAAAAACTGAGACATTTTCTTTCCAGAAACTTCAGTTAAATGTGAAGCTGAATGTATATTGTCCTAAATTATTTGCTGATTTATTTGCTACTTCAATTTTCTACTTGGTATATGTCAGGCAGATATAAATGCATAATAGCATTTATAATACTTCCAATGCTTAGAAAGGCAGCAAGCATATTAAAGGGCCAACAGTTGAACTCTCTGTTGAGATTTTTCACATTTTAAACTAATAGAAATGTTCGTGATAATAATTTACATTTCTATAAACTTAATAGTTTCAAAGTATGTTCAACAATAATACCTCACTTCAGCTTCAAAAACAATTCTATGAGATTGGGCAGAAAATTATCATCCCCATCTATAAATGAAGAACTTGATTGATTTTGTCAATGATTTCTAAATTCCCTTGGAATATTTCCCAGGCTTATCATCTTAGGACACACCCTTTCAACGTTAGTTTTCAAAATGCCACGACTAGATGCCTTAGTTAGAACCCCTTCTCTACCTCCTATCACACTCTCATAATGCATCTCTCTCTGTTTTGTTGTCAATACTATAATTGCCTCTAATATTGGATTCAAGATACTTTATCATTTTACATATATGTTTATTTACATATTTGCTTTTCCTACTAACCTGAAATTTCCTTGAGGGCATAATCTATCTTATTTAGCAGGTATTCTTGTACCCCATTATTTTCCAGACACTCTGCTAGGAGTTAAATATACAGGAAATTTATAATCTGTCCCCTTCTGGAGTTTAATAGATAGTTGGAAAGGTACAGTTTAAGAGAAATTACAAAAGTGATGAAAGTCACAAAACAAAAGCACAAGGGCTATGCCAGGATATTACAGATAGAATTAACATTACCTGAGGGATTAGTTAATTCCACCTCAAGGAAGTTTAAGTTAAAGTCAAAGGAACAAAACGGGATGGAAAAACTGGGGATGGCCAGAGAAACAAAGTTCTAAGAAAAGTGAACAACATATGTAAAGGCCTTAAAATAGAGTATAAATTTCAGCATAGTTAAAAATAATGGGAAAGGAAGTTTCCCAGGCCGAGGTTGAAAAAGACTCGGATTTCAAAGGACCTTGAATTTTGGAAATTGTCGTAATAGTAATGAAAAACCAGAAATATTTTCACCAGGTAGATGACACAGTAATATTTGCTCTTCAAAAACACCATTTTTGAGGTCTTGGGAAAAGAAGGGTGAATTTTTATTTTATTTTATTTTATTAGATTTATTCATTTAATTTGAGAGAGAGAGAAAGAGCATGTGTGAACAGGAAGAAGGGTGGAGGGAGGAAAAGAATCTCAATCAGACTCTCTCCTGAGCATTGAGTCCCACATGGGGCTTGATCTCATGACCAAAATCATGACCTGAGCCGAAATCAAGAGTTAGACGCTCAACTGACTTAGCCACCCACGCACCCCTATAAGGGTGAACTTTAAAATCTAGTAATTAATCTATTATAAAAGTGAGAAATATAAAAATTGAGTAATAACTGGTATTGGCTTAAACTAGGATGATGATAGAGAAGATTCAGGGAAAGAGTATGAGAATTCAAAGCACCTTCAAGAAGTAGAACCAACAGGACCTGGTTACTGTTAGCTACAGAGTTTGAAAAAGAAAGAGGGGTCAAGGATGCCTCTCTGATTTTAAACTGAGTAAAAGGAAATGAGAAAAGGAGAAAGGCAAAAGGAAAGAAGAGAGAAGGAGAAATGGATATACCAAGCTTGAGGATATCAAGAGATGTCTTTATAAAGGTGTCACATATTCACATAGACTTTGAGACAGGGGGTACATAATTTTGAAATTTTGGATATGAGTCTAGCTGTTATCAATATATAGCCATGGAAGTGTATAAACACATGCAAAAGGGGAACACAGATTGGGTCAATACCAGGACATTAATAAAGTCTACCATTTGAATGTTAAAATAGGGGTCTGAACGTTTCAGATATGATCTTATTTTTTTTAACAAAGCATCAGAATTATAGGGATCTGCTGCAATGCACTGAACAAAGAGCATTCATAAAATTATACATCTCACTTCTAACCCGCACAGACATAGACCCACACACACCTTGTTAATCTCTACTTCATTGTCTCGACCTAACAACATTTCATATCCAAATAGAACTCATCACACTGTACTGTAGAACTTTAGGGTATCTGTTAAGATACCGCCATAAAAACACACAGTATGATCATTGAAAACAATAAGGAATAAAAATAATTCCTTAGAGAAAGAACTTAAACTCGCTGTTTAACTGGAGGAGAACGTTTATATAAAGAGAAGTAATTTTTGCATATATGAATATCCACAGTCAGCTATTTTATCTAGACATAAATAGACAAGGAATTAGGTGAGTTTAAGAGAATGTAAGTGAATCGCTTCTCGGCCTTTTGGCTGAGATCAAGTGAAGAGAATGTAAGTGAACAATTTCCAAAGAAGATAATTTTGTTTCTTTCTTTTTAAGAATATAGAACCCTGAAGTAACACAACCAATAGAGGACACCTAGTGGTCTTTAGCAGAATCAATATTTGCCTGCAGAAAATATTAAGCAACTCACCACACAGACGTAATAATGTTAATGTCAGCACACGTGTTAATCTGAGAAAAATGACATCATGAATCTTATATATAATAGTATACAGATACTATATATATATATATATATATATATATATATAAAATGGGCATACATCAATTTAAGTGTTTCAAACAATTTCCATACATCCTATTTCATTTGAACTTCATAACTGTTCTGTTAAGTTTATAGGCATGAATAAGTCACTTTAAGGACTCCTCGCCAGATTACACAGAAAATAAAAGGCACAATTTGAATAAAGTCCTACATACACTAATTTCTAGTATAGGGTTCATTTCACATCATCATGTTGCTGGAGGCGTGCAATACAAATCTCAAATATAATTGGATCAATAATATTAATCGTGGTATATATTGTTATATATACAAACATAGTAATATATTATGACAACATTAATTATGTCAAATATAATTGATATTTAAATATGAAACATTACAAAAAGACTTCATATAAGATCTTCTCATATTTTACTATCGGTACAAACATTGCAAGGGTAAGAACTGTTGGCAAAGTTAAATCTCCCTTTAGATAACCAAACAGTGCCCTGTTTGGCGCTGGCTATATATAAGAAAGTGGGTGAGTCATATATCTGTCTCCCAACTGGTATTATTAGGTCTCCACTCAGTGACCTCCAACCCTCTTCATTCTGTGGCACTCTAAAATGTAACCCCTCCCCACAGCTTCAAATGCCTCAATGACACCTTATTAAGTTCATCATTAGCATAAATTCATGTCTACGCCTCCAAACTCATTCCCTTCACAAGCTAGAATTTGGAGGTGCAGAACTGTCTGTTCTGGGCTGCTTGTTCCTCAGGTCTTAGTGGGATGCTCCTCCCTGCCCCATTTTGCTCAGCTTGGTAAATCAGTCTCCAGCTCTGAAACCCAGTTCAAGTCTCTGTGAACCTCTCTTCTTGTGCAAAAAAAAGCTGTGTTGCTCGCTCCCTCCTTTATTCTGCCACTTACCACACCATCTGTGATTATTTGCTCACATGTCTGTTTTTCCTACAAAGCTGGGATCTGCTTTGAATTCTCTCATGCAGCATCTGCACGTAAAAGCTACTCAGTAATTGCTTGGGAGTGAAGAATGAATATTCCCTTGCAATTATATAATGGATTTAGAACATGGAGGATTGCCATGTATTTAGGGGATAGGCATGCTCTGATAACCTTTCAGAACTCTGTGCTAGCATACAAGGAAATTCAAAGGCAAAGCTGACACTGACTGTTTTCTGTGGACGTTTATAGACAACAAAAGAAAAGGAAAACACATATAAATAAGCATTAGCAACAAAGCTGTCAGTATGAACGAATGCGAGAAGAGTGGGTAGAATTGCCCCCAGTAAAGATACGGACCATTACAGCCCAGTCCATCGATGTTTAATATTTTTTGGAGATGAGTTGGAGCCTTGTTTTTAAAGGAGTGATAGAAAAGAAGAAAACTTTGCAAATCTGAGGTGTGGCACATGCAAATTTACAGAAGCAGAAAGACTCATTCTCTGCAAGCACTGTAAAACTAAAACACAAACAGGAGAGAGTTGTTGGGAACAAATGTAAAGTGACAGGAGTGAAATGGGGGAACGGTTTGCTGGAGAACCTTGAAGGCACAGTGGAGAAACACAGATTTGATGTGATGGGCTATAGAGAGCCTCTCTTAGTTTGAGTGAGGGGTAAGTTTAGGAAAACACTGGTGTTTGCTTATGGCAAATCTTGGAATTTGATGCGTTTTCTGAAAAAATGAAAGTCGTTAAGAGTATGTATTGTGTAATTATAGATAGACAATTTATAGCAAGAGTTAGTTTCTAATCTAATCCAATTAGAATGCTAAAATTAACCAAAGACAGAAACCACAGACTGCATTAGCTCCCTGTGGAATAAATTTCCTTATTAATGCTGCATTGTTAAACATACTTTGTATATAAACCTATCTCTGAGCTAACATAAAAATCTAATATTGATTGCTAGAAGAGCAGTTCAATGTTCCATACACACTATTCATCTGAAATACAGACATATATGAAGATCAGAACTGTAAGCCCTCTTCCTGCTTCAAGATAGATTTAGTTAATTACGATATATCTAAAATCTACACACAGAGGATTGGGGGGACAGGAGATGAGGATACAAAATAAAATATCTTAATGTGTGTATTCCAAAGCCATAGTTATTATACAAGCATTATGCATTTCCCACACATCTTTTTTACATTGCTCATGAAGAATTCACACTTTATGTGACACTGAATCCAACAAAAAGATAACCATTATAGAGAAGCATTTCTCTTTTCAATTATGTTTCTTAAATCTCAAATAATATCAAGGGTTATCCCTCTTTGATAAAATGACTGACATCAGCAGCTGAGGGATTTAAGGTTCCTAGAACTTTTCACCTTTGCTAACTGAATAATCTCCTATATAGTAACCTCTTAATCTACCTTTTATCTCTTCAGGGCTTGCCTTGGTCCCAAATTGTTACTAACATTCTATTTTTATTTCCAGGGATTTCCTGACTGTTTCTTTTAGGTCAGAGAATAGGTTTCTCCCTGTGATAGGTAACAAAATAACACTCCAGCTTGAGTTACTCTTTACTTGAAATACAACATGAAGAACAATGATGAATTAAGGGAATGATTTTTTTTCCCCCTCAACCAAAATACAAGAATGGGAAAGATACACTTTGGTTTCCTGGAGATTACAGGAAAAGGAATGTCTTGGCCTAACTTATCCAAATTGCTACAGATTTTCACCTCACCTGGCAATACATATATTTTCAGGATAGCATCAGAGAGCTCTATTTTTTTGCATCTGAAAGCCACTGATCTTATAAAATTGCCTTGTGAAAATAACTTCTCTCCTGATTCTTTAATACCACGTGTTTCATAAATTAGTTGGCCTAATCACCTCTTTCCTTCTACATTAGCCACTACATTCAACTTTAGTAATGACAGTAACATAAGGACAAAATTTTAAAGTTTCTGTATTTCATTCACAATATTTCTCTAATTTATTTGGCTTTGGCACTTCTTGTTGTTTTTCAGTTGAACTAATTCAGACCGAAAAAAAAAAAAAAGTATCATTGAAGATATTGAAGATGGAAGCAGTTTCCTATAGAAGGCAGCCACTTTCCTTGGGAATGATTCATTTAGAACAGTGGCAGCTTCCAGACTTCACACATTACTTCCCCAAATTTGCTGAATTTAGCATTAGCCAGCTTGGTACTAAAACACTCAGAACTCAAAGACATGTGGGTGAACTCACATCTTCCTCTGCGGTCTTATTCCAAATGTTCACAGAGCAAAGTCTTCTGGCTTATTTGTTGTATTTTCTACAAGTAAACACATCCTGGTGGGCATTTGTAAAACTCAGGTAGAGATTTGCCAGTTTGGAACCATTCAAGTTCCTCTGTGCTTTCTGTGTGAATCATATAGGTGATGAAATAATGAATTTGCATTAAATTCTGGATTAATTATTACAGTTTCTTCCCTATTTAACAAGATTACTAGCAGACATTAAATATCCATGATATATGTGATTTTACACAGGGATATCATATAAACAAGAAAACATTCTTCACTTAAATGAGCTCGTGGTTCATTTATCATCAAGGTCATTTATTTATAAGTAAGATCTTGCCAACTCACGACTCTAGCTTCAGTGGGTTTGGTTACCAAATTTCTGTGAGTGCATATTAAATTGCATTTTATAGTAATGATGGCAGTGAGCCGATGATCCTGAATTATATCATGGCATCTTTGAAAAACCATCATGTTACACAGATCTAGGTGACTGTAACTGCTTCCAGGAACCAAAGGGCAACAGTGTAAGGAGTGTCCCCTTCTATGACCGCATGGCCTGCCACTTTATCTGATAGGATACCATCTGTTCATCCTGCTGCCATTCTCTAGGGTAATTGGGTTAAAACTACAAGACATTGAAAAATAGTCACATTGCCCACTATATTTTTAATTGCCTGGCTATTTATATCAATAACTTTTCTTTTTACAGACTATTTAAAAAAAAATTGTGACCATGTTTTAAGAGGTTAATGTTCAACTCTTACATTGCATAGACACAATCTTTGTTAAGAAAAGCTTCCTATAGTTTCTAAATATGGTGGAATATATATAATATTAAGAGTGTATTAAGAGCAGCAGAGGGGCGCCTGGGTGGCTCAGTGGGTTAAAGCCTCTACCTTCTTCGGCTCAGGTCATAATCCCAGGGTCCTGGGATCGAGCCCCACATCGGGCTCTCTGCTCAGCAGGGAGCCTGCTTCCTCCTGTCTCTCTCTGCCTGCCTCTCTGCCTACTTGTAATCTCTGTCAAATAAATAAATAAATCTTTAAAAAAAAAAAAAAGAGCAGCGGAGCGTATCTTATAGTGAGAAGCTATATAGTTCTGTGGTTAGGAGCATTTGGTCTGAAGTCATATCGCCAAGGTTAGAATCCTAGCTCCAGTTTTTACTAACTCTGTCAATCTGGGCAAGCTACCAGAATTATTAGGAAAATGAATGAATCATGTAAGGAATAGAATATATTATTTGACACATAATAAGCCCTCAATAAATATTAACTATTATTATCAATAATCACCTTGGCTTGATATTAATCTCAAAGCAGTATAATAAAGTTTAAGAACCAAACATTTATTACATTTTAGGTCGAATGTGCTCTATAGACATATTACAAAATGAATCGAATCTCTCAAATGTGCTTCATTCGATTTTGAATATAATCCATATCCATATTTTAAGAATGATCCATTTTTATGCCTTTCAGCAGTATCTTACGCAGTGTTTTATTATTGCATGTCATTTCCTGAAATCCTGTGAACTAAAATGTCATTGACAAGCACACACAAAACCCTGCTAGAGTCTCACAGAAAGCAGAGCTAATGTTCTGAGCTAAGAAGTTCCATTTTAGAACTTGTTTAAACCTAAATTCTAAAACATAATTCTTCCTAAAAATGTTAAAAAGCATTTCTGCAGTGGGTAAAGCAATAATTAATCTATTGCCAGTATATTGTTTTCATTAGTCCAGGTCTGACACTATAAGCCTCTTTGATCCTCATTTTTATGCAACAATAAAATTCAGGTTATAATTAACTTAAAAAAGTAGACTTAGAAGGAAAATAAATCAAAAAGGTTATGAAGCAGTCTCTGGAATTAGGGACATAAACTCCTTTGCTCAGTGATGGTACATTTAATTCAGATCTTTCGAAACTCCAGTTGGCTGAGCCCTTTCAGGTCCTACCAACACTGTAAGAACAACAGATGCCCTCTTCAGCAAAATATTGGCCAGATTCATTATATTTATTCATTGCACTATTTGTGTTTTCTATGTAATAATTTCCCTCCTGAGTATGCTATTTTTCAGTGTTTTGAAATGAATTAATAGGGAGAAATTACAAGAAATAATTATAGGCAAAGCATAACACCGGGCAAAATTATTATGCTAAAATTGGTCTTTACATATACAACTTGAAATACTTTTTAAAAGTCTGTTTTCTTCAAATGCAAATTCTCTGAAATTTTAATATTAGAGGAAACATAAACCAGATTATCTCATAGAACTAGTGATACAAACCAAATTAGCAATCAGAGCCTACACATCTTTGTCATGGATGGCAATTGATATATTCATATTAAATCAAAAGAAACTTCCCATGGTAGAAGAGGGATTGCATTGATTAGGATAAACATTTGTTGATTAAAGTGGATTTGTTTTTAAAAAGAAACTTAATTGGCATAAAAAAATTGTTTCATGGTGACTATTTTTTCAGTTGATTCAAATCCAGTATGACCGTATCTTTGAAGATACAAATATATCACTCATGCACCAAAAGGAATAAATAGAATTTTTCTTCTTGAATTTCATAAAACTCATTAAACATAGCACAGGTGTTCATCTTAAAAGTTATAGTTAACAATCTCATGCTATAGTGGCTTTAAAAAAGTAAAAGATATGTCTTACCTCTTCCCACTGATGTATGTATCTAATTAATCTTGAAAGTCGTAATAAACGCAAGAGACTGAGAATTTTTGTAAACCTCACAATGCGAAGTGCCCTTGCTGTCTTGTAAACTTCTGAATCCATTCCTTTTTCTACAATGAGGAAGATATAATCCACTGGGATTGATGAGATGAAGTCAACCACAAACCAGCTTTTTAAATAATTCATCTTGATCACTTTAGGGTCCAGGATGATTTCAGAACTGTCTTCATTGACAGTACCAGTCCTAAAATTCATTATCAGGTCCAAAAGGAAAACTGTATCTGAAGCCACATTGAAAATAATCCATGGTGTTGTTGTTTGTTCTGTAAAGAATGTGATTCCAACTGGTATGATGACCAGGTTTCCAACCATCATTATAAGCATTATTAAATCCCAATAAAACCTACAACAAATAAAAAAATGAGATTTTAAGACACAGACAATAACCATTCTTCCCCCATCTTAAAAAAAAAATTACTGACTTATGGTTTAATAAATGAGTAAAATAACAAAGTGTTTGTTTTATAACGAAGGTAACTCCTTCAATGGTTATAAATTTAAATCTAAATAAAATTAATATATTTCTAAAGCAAATCATTGTGTTTACAGAATTCTAAAAATTATTTGATATATAAAGTGTTACTGAAATAAGTTCAAGAAGACAGATCCCCCATTTATCCAGTAAAAAAAAGCGAAGACAACCTCCTCCATGTTAACATGTAATATATACTGAAATAAAGGAGACGTATCAGACCAGCAGATTTACACCAAAAAAAAAAAAAAAAAAAAAATTTGTGAAGATTCTTTAGAGATGCTTTGAAGTACTTTATATGTCAATTACCCATCAATCACCGATTAAAATAAAGAGTAAAATACTAAAAATATTGGTACTATAAATTATCTCTAAGAATACAGATTCGGTCAATCATAAATTGCAGGCTAGCCCATGGCTTCATAGCACTCCAAATATTTATGCTTTCTTCTTTTTTAGTTTGAAGTGAGAAAACTAATTTTGTTCTGAGGCTAAAAATAACCGAACAGACCACTCTAAATTTTAAACTAGAATCTATCCAAAAATTTTTTTATCACTGTTTCATTGAACAGCTACTTCAAATATATTCCCACTGTTTTCCCAAATAATTCTTTTTTTTTTTTAAGATTTTATTTATTTTTTGATAGAGAGACAGCAAGAAAGGGAACATAAGCAGAGGGAGTGGAGAGGGAGAAACAGGCTTCCTGCTGAGCAGGGAGTCCAATGCTGGGCTCCATCCAATGACCTGAGCTGAAAGCAGACACTTAATGGACTGAGTCATCCAATGCCCCAATGATGTAAATTTCTATGACAGAAATTTCTGTTAACCAAGATCTCTTTATTTAACATTACTTCCTCTACATAGACCAATTGGGGTACAATTTGCATAATCCTTTCAAAATTACTATCATCCCTGGTTATGAATGACTTGGGATAAAACTAGTTGCCTAAGAAAGAACTATAATAGGCCTTCTCTCTCCTTGTCTCCACCCTCCCAGGATTATGTAAAAAGCAAATGTTTCTCATTTTGAAGATTTTACCAGTCTTTGTGTCAAAACGTACCTACACAATTATGCACACATATACAAATACCCATGTCAATCATACATCATGCACTGTCAATTTCAATGACGTATTTTCTCTTTTCTTCCCCTCCTCTTTTAATGGAAATACACAATGTGCCATTTAATACACCAAGGACAGAGGAAGGATGTAGAGGAGATGAAATATTGTAATAGCTATTTCACAGAAAGTGACATCATCAAACTATAAAAATGGAACCATGTGTGCCCTGAGGATTTTCACTTTTCTGGACACTCTTATCAGTCTCTTCTGTGAGCTCATCTCTCTGCCCTCCACTTGAAGGATGCCGTTCCCCTGGGTGTCCCACATAGTCCTTTTTACTTCTATTCTACACATGCTCTTTGAGCAGTATCATACACTCATCTACATATTTATGATTAATTCATAACCGATGACTCCAAAAGCTCCACCTCTGGTCCATTCCTGTCTAACCTCCTAATCAGCAGCCTATTGAATCTAGCCCCAAGCAAATCTGACACTCACGTCACAGCAGGCATATGCTCAAGCTCATCATCTCCCTTCTTGTATAGATTTCTCACATATTCCCTATGCCAGGGAATGGAACAACTCTATACTTTATTTGCAAGCCAGAAACCCTGGAGCAATCCTAGAAAACTCCTGGCCTTAAATCTACTCAATCTCACATTCGGATCAGTCCCCAAGACTGTTTGGTTCTAACACCGACGTGTGAGTTGTATTCATCCATTTGCCCTTTACAATTCCCACTGCAACTATCTTCAACTAGAAATCCTTACCAGCTGTTTAATTTGGAGACAAGTTATTTAAATTCTCCAATCCTAAATTTTTTCGTCTGTAAAATGAAGATTATTATGGAACCAAATGTGTAGAGTTTTACAGATTAAATGAAATAATATATGCAAATCATATATCCTAGTATATAACAAATCATGGCACACAATGCTGGTGGCCTACTTAGTATTCATTTACCTTCCCATACCAAAAGAAAAACAATTCTGCAGTGACAGCCAGAAGCCCATTGAAAAAATACTCACTTTTACAGATATCCTTACATTTCTCTCATTAATACAGAAGATATTTTTAAAGAAAAAAAATATCCTATCCCTCTTACTCAAAAGAAATGAAGAGGATAAAGTGGCATTTATTCATTCTTGGAGCAATAATTTTTATCACACCATAGCTTTTTATTAGTGGTACTTAATATGGTCTGAAGCCATCAGAAATCTCATTATCAATATAAAGCTCCATTAAATCTTATAATTTCCTTTTAAAGTATCACTGACTCTCTTTTACAGACATAAACACAGATCTTGTTATAGACTTTGCATAATATAACACTTTCTTCAGTTAACATGGATTCATTCCTTATCTAGCCAAGGAAAATACAGTTGTCACCCACTCTCAAAGTATGATATAACTTCTGTTTTTTAAGCAAAGAATATGTTCCTGAAAATTGACCTCATGAGACTCTCTTGCCTACCTGCCCACAAGTTTCTTTTCTTGACTCTTTGCTCTGAAAATGTCTCTTGAATACGGAAGTTCATTCTTTCTTAATTTTTAATATCTAAGTCTTATACATGTTAATATGGAATAGTCTTTCCTATTCATTCCTCTTTCTATTCCCAGTTATCTAGTTTGGGCAGAACTAGTTCTTGCTTAGAATAGCTCAAGTCTCCGGTCTATGGAATCTGACCAATTTTTACCCATCAGTCCCAGAGTGTTATGTTACCTAACACATAACTTTCCAGGTCAACAAACATCTATGACTCTCTTAATTAAGTAAAAATAATTGAGCCTGATTTTCAAGGCACTTTAAAATATAGCCTTCTCCCTTCTCAGCCTCTTCTTAACCACTGTATGTAAGAACATCATATCTTAAGCAAGAGAGAACTTACTCTTACCTTGCCATCATGCTCACCTAGGTAATTGTATAGGAAATGTAGTTTCTTCCAGTCTATTTATTCATTTTCCTATTAGTACTCTACCTACCCTTCAAGCCTTGTTGTAATACTAAGTTTCTTAGTTTTTGGTTTTTTTTAGCCACCCCCAGAGCAATATATACTTTCAGCATGCTTCTTATTTTATTTTTCCTTTTGTTACTAATTATCTATTTTTGATTCCTCCATCATTCCTGGATTTAAATTCTTCTTATAAAATTTTTATTAAGCTTTTAATTTCAATTCCAGTATATTAACATACAATGTTATATTAGTTTCAGGTGTACAATATAGTGATTCAGTAATTCTATACAGTACTCATGGATATAAGTTCTTTGAAGTTCAAAACTGTACTTTCATATTATGTTTAGCTTCTACAGTAATGTAGACAATATCTAGGATAACAAATGTTAAGAAGACGTATTAATTAAGTTTTTAATGGAAACATACACTTCAGTGGGTATATTTAAAGAAATCCTGTTTAATAAGATGATAAGTCATTAATGCATTAAATAATTTCTTAACTTATCCTTTATGTAACTCTGGATTTTTCTAATTGAGGGCTTTTATAACATAGGAGACAATGTAACAAATTAAAAAGGAAACAGAGATTAGGAATATGGTCTGAGGTTAAAGAGCCAGAAAATGAAGCAGTTTTGGATTTGACACTTGGTTTCACATATTATAAAATCCATCTTCTTCTATTCATCCTGCTTTAGAGAGACAATATTTGTATAGGACCTTGGTTGGACTTTAAAGGCAGACTAGTGTTCAAATCTCAGTTCCACTAGCTGTATGGGTTTGGGCAAGGTATTTAACTGCCATGAACTTCAATTTTCTTCTACTACTGAGTTTCTCTGCAGGAAAACTTCAGGCAATTATGTATGCAAAGAGTAGTGTACAGAACCTGTTATACAGAAAGTTTCTCTGAAAAACCAGGAAAGCAAGGACTCCTGGGTGGCTCAGTCAGTTAAGCTGCTGCCTTTGATTCAGGTCATGATCCCAGGGTCCTGGGATCAAGTCCTGCATTGGGCTCTTTGCTCAGCAGGGAGTCTGCTGCTTGTGCGTGCTCGCTCTCTCTCTCTAATAAATAAATAAATAAAATCTTAACAACAACCCCCCCCCCCAAAAAAAAAAAACCCAGGAAAGCAGACAGGGCACTAAGAAGCAAGTCTTGAGAATTACAGTAATTATCTAAGCATTTTTGCCTTATACTGAAAGTGGATGAAATAGACAAAATAAAATAGCCTTTCAATTATAATTAATGTATCACTAATAACTATACTTTAACTACTAATAAAATAATTACTTTTCTTGACAAATTTTTTTTAATGTTAAGAATCCATTTCCCCCCATGAGTTTTTAGAAGAGAAAAAAATAGCATTGTAAAGATTGGTCCATGATATTAAACTCTGAGGACTGAAAATTCAATCTTGCTTCTTTCTTTCTTTCTACCCACTTGCGTACCTCTAAGGCTTGTGGTAAACAAGACAGCCCCCACTGACCTAACAAGAGTTCCCATGATCCTTCAGGTTTCCTACCTCCCTATAATGGCTGCACTAGTTGAAATAATCTGATGCCAAATATTTCTAACTTAGAGCCTTAAATTTAAAAACTACCATATTTCGCTGCTGGAGGTGCTGCTGTTAAATCTGTCTGTCTAATATTGAATGAAAGATTTTCTTCTTCACCTTTACGATGAAATATTTTTGTTAAGTGGAATGGAAGAAAGAACTTCTGGTTAAATCCTTGAAATGATGCCAGATTTACACGTGGCTACTATTTTACCTACGCTTGAAGTCAAATTATGCAACAAACCTGTCTGTCCTACTGTTCACTTAAGACTTGCTGTTAAAAATTATGTTTTTAGATATGAACCATAAGTTGGGCATGTTTGTAAACAAAATTACTTATCAATCTATATAAATAAATAAACAAATGTCCAGTGGATTTACTTTTTATTAAACACACAGTCCTTGCAATTGTTTTTCAAATTTTGTGTAAGCTGATTTAATTTTCAAAAGTCCAAGAGCTTGACTATTAGATCCACACCTTTTCTTTTAACTGAGTACAGCTGACACAGAACATTACATTAGTTTTAGGCATACAACACAGTGATTTGACAAGTCTCTCTGTTCTGCTACGTTCACCACAAGCAGAGCTACCAAGTGGCATCATACCATGCTAGCACAATACCACTGACTACACTCCCTAAGCTGCAGCTTTTATCCCTGTGACTCACTCATCCCATAACTAGAAGCCTGTAACTCCCACTGCCCTTCACCCATTCTTGGGCACGTATTTGTTGGAAAATGAAGTGTCTTCTCGTAAATGCTACACCCTCTTCATAGTACGTCAGTGTCAATTCACGGCATCAAATCTCAAGCAGCCAATACCTGAACTCCGCTCGGAGGGCTTCTCAGACATCCTTCGTGACCTACAAACCTCACTCTCTACAGACTACTCAGCTTGGGGCTGATGTTTTATAGGACTTATGGATGCCTTTTCTAAGCTTTGCAAAGAAGTTTTCTTGATCGGGTCTGTTACCTGTCCTAATGTCTTAATGTCCTGCATTAAGGGACAGAAAACACAGACAATTCAAATATAGGCAATTTGAAGTGAAAATACACTAATTTTCTTACTACAGTAAAACCTTGCTAAAATCCTAACTGTAGGAACTTTAGCCTAAGTTATAGACAAAACTAAGTTAAACCATATTTGTAGACATTTAGAGGTTTTTAAGTAAACAAAGCAATTTACCCAATGAAAACATGAGATGGGTAGAAGTTATATCACATGTTAACTAATCTTACTGATTAAAATGAGCTAATGGGATGCAAATTTAACTCCTACAAAGGTATTAAGATCTATACCACTCCAGGCAAAAGCAACCATGTTTTTCTGCCTCCCCATTCTTCTGCAATTGTACTTCATTGTGTGTTCATCTTCTCAGGGCCAACATCAGTGGCCTGATATTAGTCCATTTACTCTCGTTTACAGCACTTTACAACTTTGACTATTCACTCCCCCTACTTGAAACTCTCTCAAACCTTTGGTTTCTATGATTTTCCATTTTCATAGTGCCTCACTCATATTTATATATTAACAGAAATTTATTTTCCTCCACCTTTACCCGACTCCTCTTCTTGCTCCATTAGAGTAGACATTTCTACGTGATCATCTCACTCAGCTTCTCAGCCCTCCATTACTCTCTCCTCTGGTCACATCAACTCCCAAACGCTAATATATGAACATAATGTGTCAACGTAACTAAAATGTTAATGTAAGTCATTCTCAAGTCTATCACTAGCCTTAACCTCTGTGACAGAGTTATGCATTTCTAACTACATTCACTCGTTAGTCCCAATAGAAGAGTCATCTCAACAGGGTTAAATCCAAACCAATTAACCTTACGGCCCCAAAATAATTCTCCTGATATTTTTATTTCTATTTATTATAACACAGCATAGCATAGCAGCTGTTGCTTCTTCTTCCTCTTCTTCTTTTCACTGTTTCTTTCTTTCAGCCAACCACTAGGCATAAAACTTAAAAATTATCCCTGACTATTCCATCAGCCCAGTTCTGACATTTGATCATTTGCCTAGCCTTACATTCCTTCTAATACAATACCTTTCATATTCAGCTTTTCATTCTGTTCCACTGCCAACATTCTTTATGAAGTTTTTATATCATTATTCTGCTTACTAATTTCCTGTTTCTACCTGCCCTAGTAAATTACTTTCTATTTATATCCAGACTTTCCTATTGCTTGCAAAATGAGATGTAATCCTTCAACATCCTCTAGTGTGTCCCAATTCTGTATCTTGAAGCTTATCTTTTTTTGTACATACATGGTCCTCCGCTAATTTTAAAAATACTTCTTTGTGTTTTCCACTGCCAAAAAAAATGCCTGGGATTTCCTTCTCCCAAAACCCAAAATCAACTTCTATATTTCCCTCTGTGACCGCAATGGCCAAATTAAATGCCAGTATTCTCTTTTATTTGGTCCAGAGCCCAGCTGGGGTTCATCTCCCTGCCTCTAACTCTTATCTTAATTTCTCCATGCAAGATTTTCAGCATTTGAGAGCACCTCCTATTGAATGGTAGTTTACCAAAATATGGTGTCAATAATAATTTGATATACCATTTAATAACAGTGTCTGAAATATTGCTCTTGCATTTATTTCTAGCAAAAGTAAATGCCAATCTTCTCTATACTTAAATTGCCTAGCAAAGAGTATATACTTCTGATTTCCCAGCGATCAAATCCAAATTAATCACATTTATGTTAAGGAGAAATTATTACACATTATAAGATTTTAATTAAAGTAAATGACCATTTATTCCTTTAGATGGTTTAGAAATTAAATTTGTATAAGCCTTTTGTATTTATCTGTGAGTGGTAGAATTATGATGCATATTTAATTTTTTAATTTTTTAAATTTTTTATGATGCATATTTTTAAACTATTCTAATTTTCTTGTTTTAGACAACAGGAAGAAAGACGTCATTCAGGGTATTTTCATTATGTCATTCAAATTTACTTCACAGAAGGCCACAAGTTTCATTCTACTGAATCAAAACAGCTGTTTACTCCTAATTGTCACAAATGAAATTCATTTCTGTAAATCTATACAGCTTTAATTAAAAAATAAAGAATGTGAAAGAACTCCCTGAAGATTAAGTAGTTCTATGCTGCAGTTTTCTATCTTTATGGTGACATATAGATTTTCCATAAAACAAAAATTCTTAATTTTAAAAGGTGAGTATAAAATCTATAAGACAGCTCCTACTGCTTCACTTTGAAAAGTCCAATCTAATACTATTTCTTCACTTCCTAGTATTTTTATTTGATTTACCATAAAGTGATTTTTAAAAATTTTTATTCTCCACTATGACCTTCAGCACTTCATTCCTTTAAGGAAAGTACGAATATTGTCCATGGTCATGTTAACCAAAATGTGTTCTAGCGCCATTCATTCTAGTGTTGGATTCATTGAATTGGCATCCACTTTTTAAACTACTTTATTTTTATTTTATTTTTATTTTATTTTAACTATTTCCAAAGACAGACTAAAAGAAACTCCATATTAGCATCTTACCAATAGATAATCCTATGATACAGACATTGACACAGACACTTTTATTTTGAAGCTCAATTAAATGAGATCATAAGAGACTCTTATGCACAGAGAACAAACAGGAATGATGGAGGGAGGGGAGCAGGGGATGGGCTAGATGGGTGGTGATGGGTTTTAAGGAGGGCAGGTGCTGTGATGAGTGTGGGGTATTATTATATGTAAGAGACGGATCACTGAATTCTACTCCTGAAACCAATACTGTACTATATGTTAACTAATTAGAATTGAAGTAAAAATTTGTAGAGAAAAAAGGAGAAAAAAGAATAAATACAATAAATACAAAGTAATTGCAAAAAAATAAAAAAATAACTATCAACTTCTAAGGGCTTTCCATTTGCTGATATACTTTCATCCCTCTACTGTGCAATTTTAAAAAGAAGGAAATGAGTGAGTGAATTGTTCCCTGTCTAAATACATACCTAACTTAAGGTTAATTCAAGCTGGAGGTTTTAATTTCAGAATAATTCTTCCCTCGTTACTACCACAATCTTCCCACCACACTGCTTGTGTTTTCTACTTGTCCGCTTTATCTTTCTTGTCACTGATAAATAGGTCACTTCCTTATGTTTCTTGTTACTCTGCAAATCCCAACAAACCCTTATCCTCTTTGTTCACCCCTAAGCTGCCAAAGCCACACAGACCTTTTGCATTAATGCCTCAGCTTGAGGGTATGATGGAAGGTTCAAAATCAGTATCAAAGCACATTACTGCGTGCTCAAGTATGCAAAATGTTTACATTTTATGGAAGTTTTTGAGTGTGTTCAAGGTCCTGATCTCTGCATATAATAATTTACCTCATTGAGTATTAAAAAGGAAAGCAGCATCAGGGCAATAAAGTATAAGTAACATTTACAATAGGTGTTTTATAAACATTGTCTCATTTGATACTTATAACAATCAAAGATGTTGGCAGCATTATCTAAATTTAAGAGGAAACTGAAACTCATCCAACTAAGGGACATTCTAAATTTTGCAGGTAAGAAATGAGTACAACTGCTTTTGAACCCATGACCAATTTTCATGCTTATATTCCTTCCGCCATATTCAATCCTTAAATAAACAAATCAAGGATTTAAGAGCAATATTAAAATAAAACTTTCTCACACTTAGTAGCACAGTAGGGCAGCATAGTCACACTTGGCACACGCCCTTATCAGTTGCCTATCTGAAATGAAAACAAAATTATTTTCACAAGGGAAGTTCTAAGCTCTTAAGGGGAGTAAACCACGGGGCTACAGGTATGGCTCAGTGGCTGGTCTTTGGTTTCTCTGCCTTTCAACCTAGACGACATTGGGAGTTTATCTACATTCCCAGAGAATAAACATGATAGTTCATCTACCCCTATTCCCCCCCATAGCCAAATATTTCCGCCAGGCAGTGAGAGAGGACCCCGATGAGGACATGTTCCCAAAGGCAGCCAGATGAAGATGGCCTGCTGGGCCCCCAGCAAAAATCAGCAAGGAAGGGAGCAGAGGCCAGGTAAAGGCACTGACTCTAGGCCTCCGAGGGCCAAGGACAGGCCCCAGTGGGGCCAGGGCAAGCTGGGATGCAGAGGAGCTTCCTGGGACCACAGGTGAGGCCAAGCACTGCCACCTAAGAAAGTGGTCTGAGGCCAAGCCAAGCACCAGATGGAATGCCCCAAATTGGGGCTCACAAGTCTGCCTTGAACTTCCACTGGACCTCCAGGTGCAGCCCTGGATTTCCTTTCAAAAAGGGGCCATTTCTCCAACCTTCCAGTGTGGTAAATGACTGATTTTCCATACAATTAATAGATGATAGATAGATAGATAGATAGATAGATAGATAAAGGAGCTATGAAATTGCCTATTTCAAAGGTGATTTCTGAGTTCTTTCTGCCTTGGCCTGGAAAGATCTCACTAGTGTATAAAAGAAAGTCAATTCAGATGCTCTAAAGGCAAAAAAGCATTTGGAAAACAAAAGTCAAATTTAGTACCAAATATTTTCTTCAGATGGTTACATTATAATAATTCCAACAAATATGCATTGGCTACCTTCTACATAGTCGGTATTGTCCTAAGCACTCTGAGAAATGCAAACATAAATTATATATAAATTCTGACCTCCAGAACTTCTAACTTAATAGGAAAATTAAAACTTGCACTTGAGATAGGAGAAAGTTTAAGACACGTTCATAAATAATATATTGCACATACTCTGAGTTTCCAAAAGAGGAAAAAACTGGTCAACCATTTTAAAAAGTACTATTATTAAAGAAGTTCAAACAACAGCATTTGCTGAGAAGGTCCTGAGGTTGTATTTTATTCACAGCATAATTTATCAACAAACACATGCTGCTTCCTAGGCTTGTCATGAAGCATACGAAGAGAATTAGACATAGCCCAGTCCTCAAGAAAAGAAGGTCTAGGAAAGATAAACAATAGTATTTTCTAAAATATTGTAAGTTCGGCGCGCCTAGGTGGCTAAGTGGGTTAAAGCCTCTGCCTTCGGCTCAGGTCATGATCTCAGGGTCCTGGGATCGAGCCCCACGTTGGGCTCTCTGCTCAACAGGGAGCCTGCTTCCCCCACTCTTCTCTGCCTGCCTCTCTGCCTACTTGTGATCTCTCTCTCTGTGTCACATAAATAAATAAAATCTTTAAAAATAAATAAATAAAATAAAATATTGTAAGTTCTATGAGACCTATAAAAAGAGCAATCTTAGGGCATACCAAGGAAAGAGATCAAGTTTTCCTTGAGAGAAAGACAGAAGAACTGGGCAATATTTCAGAGTCAGTAATTAATAACTTTATTTATACAACTACAGAAACTTGAGTTGGTGTGCATAATGACATCTACATTTTCTGGGTACTAAAGCTGTGCCAGTGTCTGGGCTACCATTAGGAAGACCAAGAGAAAAAGACACAAGGTACAGTTAAAGGGATTAAAACCATGAAAACTATCAGGTCTGGTGGTGTATTTACATTTTCAGTCAAAGCTTTAGCTCTTATGATATCAAACAAATCTAAGGCTACATCAAGTACTTTCTCTTCATATATTTTGAAAAACTTTGTTTTCCCAATTAAAATAAGGGATTATGATCAAGGACAGCCAAGAATGTAATCAAATAAAAGCTCAATTAAAAGCATTACATTCTGCTTATAGTTATAAATTTCACAGTACCATATTTTCTTCAAAATACCCTTACGAATAATCAAGATCTACTTATTCATTTTAACAATGTTTGAAGTTGAAAATTATTCATGTCCATGAATTTTAGGTTCTACATGGATAACAGAAATACTACTTCCATTTAGTTTATGGGTTTTTTCCCCCTAAAACAATACTAAAGATGCTATTTCATCCTTGAATTACGTTGAGGTTTTCACCCACGGGCCTGCATGTTATCTGAGGAGCAGAACGGGTGATATGTCAAGGAAGAACATGCTTCTCCCAGGAGCATATGTTCCCAGGTCTGTAACAAGTATCAAGGGTGTGTGGGCAGAATAACATTTACCGTGGAATACTTAAGAATTGAGGACCAAGTTTCTTCAACTGTCTGGGTAATTCATACAAACACCTGGGTGTATTTTAAGCGGAACTGCCAGCGTGAGAACTTTTCAGTCCCCTACAAATGAACTGAATGAATACTCCACTTCAGTCCCCATATATGGATGTTTCTAAATAGCTGTAACTAGAAATATGTTTGGCATCTCTTCTTTCATCCCTCCCCTCTTCATTCGATGACACTCATTAAATTTTTTTTTTTTTTTTTTGCTTTAACAGACAGTATAACCACAACAGGATGTTGCTCCATAGATAACTGAATCCCATTAATCGGTGGGAGTTATATGAGTTTTTTCATGCAGCCCCGTACCCTGGAGGAAATTTTAAAACTAACTATAAATTTATTAAGTTCTGTGAGAGGTTTTTGTGATTTGTACATTTCAGTTCATTTTTAAAAGATGCGGCTTCCACCTTCAGGTTAAGTGACAGGTTGAGGTTTAGCTTCTTCAATAGCTAAAAAAGCAAAATAACAAAAACAGAACATTTGGGAAGACATAAAATTTCCAAGTTTTCCTGGTACCAGAGAGATAACTGGGGTGGGGGGGAGGACTCAAGAACTGATCTTATATATGTGTCAAAGACAGCAATTCTCGAAATAATTATTTAGTTGTGTTTTGAGATTACTAACTCAAAGGTCATTATTTCAAAAAAAAAAAAAAAACCATACCGTGTTATATAATAACAAAAGATTACAAGAGAAGTATCAACCTATAAAAGATGTTCATGAGAATTAAATCATGCCGAAACTGTTGGCAATTTAAAATCAATGTAAATGTCTTAATTTACATTCCTACCCAATCTTTCTGACCTTTTCTTTGGCTAATCCTCAACCAGCTCATGGAGGTTTAGCCAGGCTAATCTAATTAGTTGTCCTTTGTGCCGCCTTGTCTTAATTTCTGCACAACTGCTCCTTGCAAGTGCTTGGAATACACTTCATTCCTTTCTCCTCTTTCCCTTCTTCACCCTCTAGCACAACCCTAAATTCTCTAAACCACAGTCATTTCTCTTTTTCCTCTAAACCTGTGGGGCACATGAATCTTAGGCTGTATTAACCCTAATCCAGGGGCAAGCACGAGCATCTCCAGAATATCTTTTTGGGTGGTGGCAAATTGGCAATGTGGAAAAGGGATTTAGGATTTGAGTAAAACTTTTTTCCTTAGCCAGCATACTGCTTTTGCTTAGAGTTGTAACTGTTGCTCAATAAAAAAAATAACAACATATCCTAAAGACACTTAGTTACACTTCATACGAGATTGCAAAAAATATCTGGGTGGGCACAAACTCTCACAAGCCTTCTCTTGGTATCTATCCAGGGGATATTAGGCTAAGTGAAATAAGTCAAACTGAGAAAGACAAATGCCATATGATTTTATTCATATGTAGAATCTAAAAAGGTGGTGGCATCACAACTCCAAACTTCAAGCTCTATTACAAAGCTGTCATCATCAAGATAATAGGGTACTTTTGGGACGCCTGGGTGGCTCAGTTGGTTGGGCAGCTGCCTTCGGCTCAGGTCATGATCCCAGTGTCCTGGGATCGAGTCCCACATCGGGCTCCTTGCTCATCAGGGAGCCTGCTTCTCCCTCTGCCTCTGCCTGCCATTCTGTCTGCCTGTGCTTACTCTCTCTCCCTCTCTCTCTCTCTGACAAATAAATAAATAAAATCTTTAAAAAAAAAAAAAAAAGATAATATGGTACTTTCACAAAAAACAGACACACAGATCAATGGAACAGAATATAGAGCCCAGAAACAGACCCTCAACTTATGGTCAGCTAATCTTTGACAAAGCAGGAAAGAATATCCAATGAAAAAAAGAGCCTCTTAAACAAACGGTGCTGGGAAAATTGGAAAGCCACATGCAGAAGAACGAAACTGGACCATTTACTTACACCATACACAAAAATAGGTTCAAAATGGATGAAAAACCTAAATGTGAGATAGGAATCCATTAAAATCCTTAAGGAGAACACAGACAGCAACCTCTCTGATCTCAGCTGCAACTCCTTGCTAGACATGTCTCCAAAGGCAAGGGAAGCAAGGGCAAAAATGAACTACTGGGACTTCAAGATCAAAAGCTTTTGCACAGCAAAGGAAACAGTCCACAAAACCAAAAGACAACCAACAGAATGGGAGAAGATACTTGCAAATGTCTTATCAGATAAAGGGCTAGTACCTGAAACCTATAAAGAACTTATCAAACTCAATACCCAAAGAACAAATAATCCAGTCAAGAGATGGGCAGAAGACAAGAATAGACATTTCTCCAAAGAAGACATCCATATGGCCAACACACACATGAAAAAACACTCAACATCACTCAGCGTCAGGGAAATACAAATCAAAACCACAATGAGATACCACCCCACACCAGTCAGAATGGCTAAAATTAACAAGTCAGGAAATGACAGATGTTGGCAAGGATGTGGAGAAAGGGGAATCCTCCTACACTGTTGGTGGGAACGCAAGCTGGTGCAACCACTCTGGAAAACAGTATGGAGCTTCCTCAAAAAGTTGTAAATAGAGCTACCTTATGACCCAGCAATTGCACTACTGGGTATTTACCTCAAAGGTACAAATGTAGTGATCCAAAGGGGCACCTATACCCCAATGTTTATAGCAGCAATGTCCACAATAGCCAAACTATGGAAAGAGCACAGATGTCCATCGACAAATAAATATATATAGAAGATGTGGTATAGATACACAATGGAATACTACTTAGCCATCAAAAATGAAATCTTGGGCGCCTGGGTGGCTCAGTGGGTTAAGCCTCTGCCTCTGGCTCAGGTCATGATCCCAGGGTCCTGGGATCAACCCCCACGTTGGGCTCTCTGCTCAGTACGGAGCCTGCTCCCCCCTCTCTCTCTGCCTGCCTCTCTGTGTACTTGTGATCTCTCTCTGTCAAATAAATAAATAAAATCTTCAAAAAAAAAAAAATCTTGCCATTTGCAATGACGTGGCTGTAACTAAAGGGTATTGTGCTAGGCGAAATTAAGCCAATCAGAGAAAGACAGTTATCATATGATCTCACTGATACATGGAATTTAAGAAACAAAACAGAGAATCATAGGGGAAGAGAGGAAAAAATAAAACAAGATGAAATCAGAGTGGGAGACAAGCCATAAGAGACTCTTAATCATAGGAAACAAACTGAGGGTTTGTTAGAGGGGGGAATGGGGAACTGGGTGACTGACATTAAGGAGGGCATGAGCACTGGGTATAATATAAGACTGATGAATCACTGACCTCTACCTCTGAAATCAATAATACATTATATATTAATTAATTGAATTTAAATAAAAACAAAACAAAAATGACCAGCACTAAGACATTCTAATAAAATGAAGTTAAAAAAAAAAAGAATAAACATCCAAACAATAAACAGAATCAGACCTATAAAAACAGAGAACTGATGGTTATAAAAAGAGAGAACTGATGGTTGCCAGAGGAAAGGGGGGGAGGGTAGGAAGATGGGCAAAATGGGTAAACGGGAGTGGGAGATACAGGGTTCCAGTTTTGGAATGAACAGGTTGTTAGAACAAAAGGTACAACATAGGGAATACAGTCAATGATATTGTAATAGCATTGCAGATGACAGATGGTAGCTACACCATCTGTGGTGCTATACTATTTGGTGAATATAGTATAATGTATGGAGATGTCGAATCACTATGTCATACACCTGATACTACTGTAACATTGTGTGTCAACCATACTCAATTTTTTTTTTTTAAATCCAAGGGAAAACTATTTGTTTCATAGACATTTGTCTTATGTTAGTCCTCCTATGAGTAAAATATATATGTCAGATTTTAAAAGAAATAAAGGTATTATTTTAGAATGACAAACCCCGTCACATTGAAAGCTACTGGGTTTTCCAAAACATATCAAGAAAAATAACAAACAGTTGAGACATTTTAAATATTAGTACAATGTCAAGCATACTGTAGGGAAAACATTAGCAGAGATTGATGCCATTAACAAAGTCACATCAAATTAAATTATAAAACATGTGTTAAAAGAAAATAATGCTTAGGATCAATGTAAAATGCTCTGCAAGTTATCAACACAAACATTTCTAGAATATCCTGAATTGATGAAATTCTAGGAACTAATACTGATTAGGTAAATCAGTATTATAGCTCTATTTTGTCAAACTACTATAACATTGTAAGAGTTTGTCAAATAATAGCTATTTCCCAATTGCTATAAAACAACTTGGTATTCATAAAGTATTTTCATAGTAATCTTTTTCATTGTATTTACTCAACAGTTCTGTGAAACATACAAAAATGTTTTATTAGCTTTATTTTTAAGATGAGAAACCTAAAACAAAATAGTATGTGCCTTAGCCAAAATCACTCAGCTAGATAGTGGCATGTAAGACTTGAAGCCAGGTTTCCTGGTAACTAACCCAGGGATCTTTCCAGGATCATGTTATACATCGTATTTATTTTGATTTATATTAATCAGTATTTTCACATAAAAAAGCAATACTGTTTATGCTAAAGCCATAGGATAATTTTCCTTATATGCATCAGAGTGTTTTTATAGAAAATAATTGGTATTAATTCTCAAAATAGATCATCACAAATGCAAAATTATGTACTTACCTCTGCCTCCCCTCTAAATATGTACTACTGAAAATGCATCCTAGATAACAGATCCATAATTTGGACAGGTGTTATATACTTACTTAGTTCTAAGCTTTATGGATATTAGCAGGCAATCAAGCATTCTATTGAGTAGCAGGGGTCTTATTTAATAAGCCTAATGTTGACTTTTTGCCTTAATACTTTCCAACTCCATTGCTCTTTACTTTAAAACAACTTTATAGAAAAATAAGTCTGCTATTATCTTGCAATATTTATGTCATATTTGTGTTTATTATTGACCAAAAGAATTTCTTGGTCTTAGGGAAACAAACAAACAAACAAAAAAAACCTACTTAAAACTTAGCAGTGTGGGGGTGCCTGGGTGGCTCAGTGGGTTAAAACCTCTGCCTTTGGCTCATGATCCCAGGACCCTAGGATCAAGCCCCGCATGGGGCTCTCTGCTTGGCAGGGAGCCTGCTTCCCCCTCTCTCTCTCTGCCTGCCTTTCTGCCTACTTGTGATCTCTGTCAAATAAATAAATAAAATCTTAAAAAAAAAAAAAAAACACCTAAGCTGTGTGACAGGGCAGAAAGATTAGATTGGATGCACAGGTGCTTAACCTCAGGTATTTAGTATTACCTAGCTAGACCTTATAATCTTGAGAAAACTGCCTCTCTCTGGGTATCTATCTTCTTCCTTGTAGAAACTGAACCAAGACAGGCTCCAACAATCTTCTCAAATCTAAGAGTTTTACATTATAGGAGATATGTGTATGTCAGAGCAAGAAACTGAGGGTACGAAAACAATTTTTAATAAGTTTAATATGAAAACTAACTTGGGGAAGGCAGAAACAAAGGGAGTAAAAATTCCTTGTGAAGGAAAAATAATGTGGGGCTGTCTGGATTCAAGAAAAAAGAAGCTAAGAGAGTCAAATGAAACTGTGACTTAAATCAGAGAAACTAGAAAATGATAGCATGGAAGCTTTGCAGTAGATGTGGGGAAGATTATAAATTCCATTTTGGATATAATGAGTTTAATATGTTTCATATTTGCATGATGGAAGACAGTTGGGACTATACTATTCTAGAATTCAGAAGGGATGCCAGGGCTAAGGAAACAACTTTAAGAGTTTTTGCATAGATTTGAAAACTGAAACTACTCTTGGGAGAATATGAGTTCTCCAAGGGGGAAATGATATAGACAGAAAGGAGGAAAGAGCCAAAGTGATGGTCATGAGCCAAGTCCACTCTTAGGCAACGAAAATATGAACCAGGAAATGAGGCTGGGATGGAAATCTCTGAGAGAAGGAGATGGTGACTTGGCATAGAGACTGCGAAGAAACATCTTTCTAAGAATTATGGAGTGACTAATCCAAGAAAGGTCTTTACATTTAGTTCATGTAGCTCTTTACATATCTTAATAATAAATTTCTCTGTCATTTACTTGCATCATTGTGATAAGGAAATTTTTCTAAAATGAATGCTGAATATTTCATAAGATTCAGTTTTAGGAATAAACACATATTTGTATTATCTGTCATTAAGCTAGATTCCAATAACCTGAGCCAAGAGAGGACAAGTCATCATGTAATTATACTGATCAGTGTGAAATGCTGAATAATTCACTTAAACACAGTATTGGGGTAGTGCATATTTCTCACTTCAATCCAACAAAATTTTATTTCAATTCAAAAAAAGTTTCATCTTTTATACTTTGCAAGACATCATGACAAGTATACGATGTGTGAATAAAACTAAAATACAAGGTACAACATGATCAATTCAGATGATAATTAAGAACATAAACAAAGCACTCTAGAAATTCAGGAAAGAAGGAAACTGAGAGAACAGAGTTCAGGACACTTAGTTCAGGGGCCTGGAAGAAACTGCAGTAAAGTGACACTTAGCTGATCCAGCAATTCTGACAGATGAAAATGAGGTAGGGCTAGAAACAGCATTTCAGATTGGGGGGAGGGATGGATTAGGAAAGTCCCAAAGAGAGTAGATACAGAGACTGTAGCTTCAGCATATGACTTATTTCTGGCAGATAGCAGGTGCTCCAAATATATTTGTGTTATTGATGAATGATTAAATGAATGAAGCCTTGGAAAACCAACTTAATTCAACTAGAATGTAAATTGTATCAAGATAAATAGAAGTAGTTTTAGTTATTGATGATGTTATTGTTCTCTCCTACCCTCAAGAGTTATGGAGAATCACTGTCTTCACTGGAAAACTTAGAGCTTAATGGCAGAAGAATGACCTTAAAATTAATGGAATTATTAAAAAATTATGGATGGGGCACCTGGGTGGCTCAGTCATCAAGTGTCTGCCTTCAGCTCAGGTCATGATCCCAGGGTCCTGGAATAGAACCCCATGTCGGGCCCCCTGCTCAGCCGGAAGCCTGCTTCTCCCTCTCCCACTCCCTCTGCTTGTGTTCCCTCTCTCACTGACCCTCTTTCTGTCAAATAAATAAATAAAATCTTAAAAAAAAATTATGGGTGAAAAATATCTAACCTGAAAATATAATTTCTCTTATGTGATAATACAGACATTTCAGTATCTATTCTACTAGCCAAATCTTGAAAATGTGCCTTTTGATTATCTAAACGTTCCCAAAGCTTTAGTGTTGTCTTCACATAAAATGTGTATAAAGATTCATTCATCTTTATGGGCATGGCCTAGTTCTTCACCCAACAAGAGGATGATGAGCAGTGATGCTAGTTTAAGAACCATATGCACAGAAGTGAAATGAGTGATGAAATGAGTGTGAATGACTGGATAATTGATCTTAACAGCTGGTTGATTTTCCAAGGCCCAGCCAAAAATTACTACTATGCTTTGTGATGAATTCCTGAAAATGTGGCTGATGACAAACAACACACCTGCTATGAAGGGAGAGCAAAAGGGCTGATGAAGCTAATCTGACAGGTAAGATTTGGGACACATGAAACAAAAAGGACAAGAGAAACAAAAGACACTAATATGTGAAGAAGTGTAAAAGCATTTGAGAGGCTGAGCAGAAATCAACACTTGCAGAGCAAGAGTGTATTCTGGAGAGAAGCTGAAAATAGAGAGAAATAGGTACACTCGGGTTCCATTACAAAGGAATTTAAAAGTGGCCAGAAGAATTTGGAGTCAATACAGAATGCACTAGGGAGATTAGGAAATTCTTGAAAAAATGAGCAGCATACTGAAATAAGACTTTTTTTTATTATTATTTTGAAAATTTGCTGTGAAAGCTATGTAAATGATAAATTGGAATGAAATGTGAGTTCAGTTAGAAGGAGGTGATGGTCATATGAGGTGACTAGGTTGGACATCGTGGGAATAAAGAAGAAGCAAGAAGTTCTACTTTGCAACAGTATCTAGTGCAGAAATAGAAGGAAGTTGGAAACGGAAGATGATTCTAAGTTTTACAACTTGAGAATACAGAATAAAGGTGTTAAAGGTAAGGCCAGGTGGAGGAATGAAAATTGGGAAGACCAAAATTTAGGTAAGATTTCATTCACTTTTGGACATGAATTCATTTTGAAGATGGCTAGAACACCCGGTAAAAATGCTCTGTTTCAGTTGAAAAAAAAAAAAAAAAGTGTCTACGTGTAGGAAAACTGGGGATCAGGAGTGGAGGTGCTAATTTAGCAATCATGTGAGCAGAGGTGGAGGGGTGAGTGTAGGAGAAATGAATAGAGGTTAATGATGAGAGCAGAAAGCTCACAGAGTGGCACAAGTTAAAACACACACACAGATAAAACTAGGAAATGTATGAGAAATGATGCTCAAAATTTTAGAAAAATGAAGATGGAGAATAAAGTTTTGGATTGATCATGCAAAAATAGGTTACCATTATAAAAGCAATGGTAGTGTGGTAGTATGAAGAACAAATAGCTAATTTTTTATATTTTATTTATGTAGATAGCTTTACAGTGTTCCTCATCTCCCTCTGTGATTGAGGAAGTGAAAGTATATATATTTATATGTTTGTTTTCTACTTTTTGAGGCTAGGAGAAATCTAACCATATCTGGAAGCTGATAGTATGGAAACTATTAATAAAAATAGGTATGAAGAATAAAGACATGGGAAATGAAGTTGTAGATGAGGGGGGAAAATGGGACATAGACCAAAGTAGAGAAATTTTCTTTGAATCCTAGATGTGATATATTCAGTTCACACAGACTGAAGAAAAAGAAGGAAAGGCAAATTTAGGAACATAGAAGAGGGGGGGAAGCCTTGAATCTTCAAATTATGCTTTATTGGAGCTTTTTTTTCCTGAAAAAAAGTTAATTGCCACATTCTAAATCCAACACATTCCATATTTTTTAAACCATGGAAACTAGAAGAGAATTTTAATTCCTGGTTCAGGCCCTCAGCTTCTTTAAAATATTGCTTTCAAAGGAGCTTATACACAAGCAGTGCATTTTCCATAAGGAATATAGGCATTAGTCCTCAAGATGGAGGTTGCTAGGAGGAAGTCATCTTCCATTAGGATATTACATAATTCTGAACCATGCATTTTAATGGGATAAATTTGTAAATTGTCAGGTTCCTACACTACTCAAACCCAAGGAAGCATCCGGTTACTGTGCTATAACTTGCAAACATAAATGTCCCTAATGTTTGATCTACATCAAACATAAGCTCTATTACCACAGGATTTATCTGCTGGGGGGAAATCTCATTTTTTTCCAGAAAATGATTAAATCCTCCTTTTAATGCATGCTTTGCAAAATATATGAGCAACGCATATACCCACATAACTCTAGAATGCATTAAATTACAATGTATTTATGCACAATAAGGGGATTTCCTCCAAAATCAGTTTTATTGAAAAAAAAAAAAGCTAAATAAACAGCACATGACAAAATGGATTCAAATAAATATTCCTAAATTTCACATCATTTACAATAGAAACTAACACAATGGATGATACACGGAAGTTAATGACCCTAGATCACATTTTAAGCCATATAATCAAATTATTTTTAATATAATAGCAAGTATTTTAATTTCTTAGAAAGTGGCAATACTTGTACTTAAACAACTATCAAATGCATTCTCAATCAGAAAATCCAAGCCTATCTCTCATTTTTGAAAAAGAAGAAAAACTGATTTTCCATATACCTACCTTAATATCTCCCACTACCCTTTCCTTTCTATTATCACCCATGTTGTTCTTATGTGCTTAAAATGTCGGTTTTCTCCTATCTCCACCTCCCAAATTCCATCTCTCGTCAAAGTCCAGCTCAAATACCACCTCCTTTCATTCACTCTCTGAAACTTTCCAGCTTGAAGTAATCACTCTGTTCTAGTAACCCTAAAGTCCATTACCAGAAAAGCATTTTCAACATGCATTAGATTATCTGACATTATATGTACATATCTATTTTTAAGATTTTATTTATTTATTTGAGAGAGAGAGAGAGCTAGCAAGAGAGAATACAAGCGGGGGGGGCAAGGGAAGGGGGAGGGGATAGAGGGAGAGGGACAAGCAGACTCCCCGCTAAGGAGGGGGCCCCAACATGGGACTCAATCCCAGGACCCCAAGATCATGACCTGAGCTGAATGAAGGCAGATGCTTAATCAACTGAGCCACCCACGTGCTATATACATATACATACTTATACACATATACGTATGTGTGTGTGTGTATATATATACACACACACACTCTATATAGTATATATATTATTAAAGTAACTTATATAAATGCTTCATCCCTAAACCCTCACACCTCCAATACACTCTAAGGCCCCAGAGATTAAGATTTCATGTAGTTTTTCTTTGGATAAATTTTAGCACCTAGTGCATGGTTATATATAGTAATAACTCAATAGTTACAAGTTGAGTAAGTTTTGATAAGTGCATATTCTTTTTTTCATCAAAAAACTTTTATACTAAGTCTTCTACTGTGTGTTGCTGCCAGTGTATATAAAATAATTACCCTTGTGAAAAAGACATGAATGAAAGTTCAGAGAGCCAGATGTTCAGGACTGACAGAGGTAGAAGCTTATATAGTACAACACGTTATAGGGATAAGCTTTTGTACAGGCTTCAAATTTAGTTCACTGGTTCATGAAAAGTGGTTTAGAAAACCATCCGAAGTATTCACTTTACTACAAAAAGGTACAGACTTTCTCGGGTCTGAAAGGATTCACTCTTGAAAATACTCCAGTCACCAGGGGGGTCATGTGAAGCATTCTGTGGACAGAATTGTTTCCCATCTGCAGCTGCTGGGGAAACCTTCACATCACTGAGCCTAGGTTCCAGCCAGAGCTGTTCAACCACTTTCTTCATGGTGGTGATGCTGGAGGAACCAGAATAAGTGTAATATTCTTTAATAACTACTACTTAAGAAAAAAATCATGAAGGTGGAACCAACTCCAGGTGTGATACAATTATCCAATTCAGTATACTCACTTTAATAGTAAAACTTTGAGCAAAGTATTTCACTATAAACAATAGTTAAACATTAAGACTGTTTATTTCTTTATGGGGGCGCCTGGGTGGCTCAATAGTTAAGTGTCTGCCTTCGGCTCAGGTCATGATCCCAGGGTCCTGCAATGGAGCCCCCACATCAGGCTCCCTGCTAAGCAGGAAGCCTGTTTCTTCCTCTCCCACTCCCCCTACTTGTGTTCCTTCTCTCACTGTGTCTCTGTCAACTAAATAAATAAAATCTTTAAAAAAAAAAAAAAAAAAAAAAAAAAAAGACTGCTTCTGCCCTGAATTACTACTAATACAAATGAGTCAGAGATGGCAGAGAACTTGCTATTGCTACCTGCAAGTAGTTTCTTCTTGCAAAGCCGCTAAATCTAACATAGAACATAAAACTTTTTTTAAAGCTGATTCAAGGGGCGCCTGGGTGGCTCAGTGGGTTAAAGCCTCTGCCTTTGGCTCAGGTCATGGTCTCAGGGTCCTGGGATTGAGCCCCGCATCGGGTTCTCTCTGCTCGGCAGGGAGCCTGCCTCTCCCTCTCTCTCTGCCTGCCTGTCTACTTGTGATCTCTCTCTCTGTCAAATAAATAAATAAATAAAAATCTTAAAAAAAAAAAAAAAAAAAGGTGTTTAAAATTTTAAACTATAAAAAAAAAAAAGTTATATCAAGAAAGTGTTAAAAATTGTTTAGTTAAACTCTACATTTTAAAATGCTATCACTAAAAAAAAAAAATAAAAAAAAATAAATAAATAAATAAATAAAATGCTATCACTCCTGATTTCAAAAATGTCATGAGGAACTGGGAGGAAAAAGAAAGAAAGAATGTTGTGCACCTCTCTGTTGAATACTACATCTACCTGTTTCAATTAGTTGACTACTGGAAAGCATTTGACCAGTCATAAGACATCATAGCACTGTGTGGACCACTCAGGCTTGTACCTCAGACTAAATGTGAGCATCCTACCAAGACACATATCTACTATGCACAAGGGCTGCCTTAATTATTGGTATGTTTGTGCAGAAAGTGCTAGAAGTTATTTTATTATACTCATCTTTTATAAAATGTTGTGTTTCTAAAATAATGTTATTTTTAACATCATGATAATGAACTTCAAAAGCTAGAATCAATAGACGGTAAAATCTTCCTCAAGCCTCAGTGAGCCTGACTAGTCACAGTGTGTTTTCAGAGGACATTTATCAACATTACGTGTATTGCTGGTATACATCTGCAAACCATAAATAAATATATTATCAACACAATTTGGATCAAAAGAACAGAATTCCATGAAGTAATAAAAAAACTGGTTAAGAACTTAATTCAAAATAACAAACTAGAGTAAGTAAATATATTTTGTCTAAAAGTTACTACTTTTGGTCTGTGTGTTTGGGACAGAAAGTTGCCATATTAAACAACACAGAAATACAAATGGTGTCATAAAAAATAAAGAAAAATATTATGTAAAAGATTAGATTTTTGTTAAATTAGAAAGGCTTGTAGCTTCTGCCATGTTCTGTAGGTCTCTGGTTATTAAAAGATTGTTTTGGTTATCTTTTAAATAAACCTTTGCTTTAGGATAGTTTTAAATTTACAGATAATTACAAAGATAGTGAGTTCCCATGTACTTCACAACCCAGTTTCCTTATTTTTACATCTTAGCTTCATTAGTAATGAACTCATATTAATAGAATATTATCAACTAAAGTCTATACTTTTTGTAATTGTCCCTATTTTTACCCAATGTCCTTTTTCTATTCCAGTATCTTATCCAGGATACTATATTATACACTTTTGTTGTCATGTCTCAGTTCCTACTGGTTGGGACAGTTTCTTGGACTATTCTTAATATTGATGACCTTGACATTTTTAAGGACTATGGGTCAGGTATTTTGTAAAATATTCTCAAAATTGGAATTTGTCTGATGTTTTTCTCATGCCTAGACTGGGGTTATGGGTTTTGTGGAGGAAGACCACAGAGATGGAGACCACATCATGTCAAGAGTACATGACTAGCAACATGACTTTATCAGTGTTAATCTTGGTCACCTCGCTGTGGCAAGTTGGTCAGGTTTCTCAACTGTAAAGTTATTCCTATTTTCACTTTCTTTAAAAGAAGTCACTAAAATAAAATTAAATTAAATAAATAAATAAATAAAAGAAGTCACTACTGGCAGTGCTCAACTAAGGAATAGGGAATTATAGTACACTTCCTTGAGGGTTGAGTATCTACATAAATTATTTGGAATTTTTTGACATTAGAGATTTGTCTCTTCTCCACTTGTGGATTGATTTAGTTGTTTATCTACATCAGTATGGATTCATGGATACTTATTTTATACTTTGGGTTAAAATTCAATACTCCCTTTTATTTAGTTGCTTAATTATTCCATCTTTGGCATTGGGAGCTCTTTAGGTTATCTTTTCAAATTCCACCCAAGCATCCCTAGTCATTAGTGGCTTTTCAAATAGCACAATTCTTTGCTTATATCAGCATCACAAATGGAGGGTTAGAGGTGATAGAAAAATGCGTGTGTCTTCAAATAAAGTTTTCTATAGCTACAACCAACTGATAAGACATTCTAAAATAGACCCCTAAGCAACCATCACAAACTTGACCTCACACTCTCTAGCATACGAAAGGCACAGCAGAATCATTCTAGTACTAAGTATTATTTCATTACTCACAATTTCAAATATGAATACACATATTCCCCTGAATGATTTCCCACTATTTATTTTCACATTTTAAGTGATTTTTAATGTTTAAGGCAAAAATTCTTTTCACTTTAAAGAAACAACAAAGACATTTAAATAATAAATGAAGATCTTTTAGGCATTGTACTAAACTTTCCATGAGATGGTTATGTTTATATTTTAAAACTAAAATGCAAATTTTCATTGTCTTTTAATCTGTACATATACACAAATTTGCCTTAAACCAAGCTGCTTACTATGAACAATGTAAACTAACTCTTTGGGTTAAATACTCAAAAAATTTTAAATATCTCCAATTAGAATTTAATTAATTTTAAAACTATTGTATGAGGAGTACTTAGAGGTCTATATATATTTTAAGTGCCACAGAACTCTCTAAGGAGAAAATTATTAAATTGTTTGACAAAAGGATAATGAATAAAAAGAGGGAAACATGCATTTCACAAAAAAATATATTTATTCTCTATTGAATATCTTCTACTTACATAATTTATCATATTCGTTCATAATTTTATGTTAAGCTTACCTTAAAATCTCTAACAGAGTTTTGTAATAATGAAATAAAAAATATATATTTGTCAGTAAAACCAGGATTAATAGTAATAATTTTTATTAGCTATAACTTAACTTTTGTGCCCTCTTCCATCTCCTAGAATCAACTTAACATTACCTATATTTTTAGTCATTACATATAAATCAGGAAATGATGTTACAAATTGACAAAATTTTTCAATTATCATGAAAACTGAATATTTCGTTAATATATTTTGAGTATGGGGCACCTGGGTAGCTCAGTCAGTTAGTATCTGCCTTTGGCTCAGGTCATGATCTCAAGTCCTAGGATCAATGCTTGAGCAGGGCTTTCCGCTCAGCAGGGGATCTGCTTCTCCCTCTCTCTCTGCCTGTCTCCACTCATTCTCTTTCTCCTTCAAATAAATAAAATCTTTAAAAAATATATATGTGTATATATATATGTATATGTATATTTTGAGTACAACTAAAAATTATTCTGGGATTTAAAATAAGAAAGTACAGAATGAATGCATTTTCAATAAGAGATGCATGGATACAAAAGCACCTACTATATGTTGATTATATGTGTCCCAAAAAATTATTGCTACTTGAAAAATATAAATAAGTAACAATATAATTTCCTGGAAATTTTGATTTGGTAACTTTTCTGGAACTGTTACTCTCATTTATTACTTTGAATTTCATCTTGGGAGGAACATACTGCCCATACTTCCAATAATTTGCAGCACCCCTCTAAATACCAAGTCTGATACTAATTTTGCTCCAGATTTAGATGCAGAATGAAACCAACTTTTGTCCCTTAAGATATCTTAGGCCAGCCAAGTCCTCTCTCTCACTTTATTTGCAGTTGTATTATGTCTATTTCCCATTCATTTCCCATTCCCTTTCATGGCTGTTCCTTTCCCACTAGATCTCATAGGGGATCATCTAGAGCTCGCATTCTCTGGCTCACCGAGTCACTGGTGACCCTTCATTCCAACACCTCTTCCAGCCAAACCCAAATGTGGGTAGAGGCTACAATCTGAATGCTCTCTGTGTACACAGAGATGCTAAACTCTTAGAGGGAAATTGCACAACCATGTCAAGAATGGTACTACAAACACATTCTTCATCCTCAGCCCTGTTGGTTATACTTGACTATACCTTCTGACCTCTCCCTGGATCATCCCAAAGCATTAAATCAGCTTTACCTTCAAGAAGAGACAAACAAGCCAAATATTATTTAAGGGTCATCTCTGCACAGCTCCCATCACCCACCTGCATTCAGTAATTTGCTCACTTCTTTCCACTGTGAAACTTCTTTTCTACCATTAGATATAAAAACGTAAGTTTAAAAAGAAGATGCATATACTTAAATCTAAATACCGTTAATAATGGTTGGTCCCAGATACTTTTCTGTTTTAATGGGAAAGACATTTAGGAGTGAAGAAAGAAAAACGCTGTAGGAAAAGCCTGGGGAGCAGACCACAGATTATTCATATTGCACAACTTTGCCTACACTCAGCCCAGTTAGTCACTAATTGGATCAAGACAAATAGGGAGCTCCCCACTGCAGGTATGTGTCTGGCTTCGCTGCTTTACCTGATTTAAAAAGTATGCATATGCACATATGTGTGTGTGTGTGTATTTTAACATGGCTGGGCTTTATACACATGAGCTTTATTTCCAGAAGATTTCTTTCTTGAAGCATCTCTTTGTTTCAAATGTTTATATACTTATCACTTAGCTTTTCCAGTATGATCTCCTTTGTCATCATAAGTCTACATTATATTGTCTATGAGATCTTCAGGAAAATTTCAAGATTTTTAATATGCAACTTATCCTTACATAAAGAGAAATGGGAGTCTAACCTTGCTCTAGAAACACACACATGCAGAAGCAAATCTATATAGACCTATAGAGTTTTATTTATCAATCAGATACATTGTATCACATACATTAGAAGTAATTTAAAATAAAATGAAATAACTATAATTGCATTGTATTTTGATTTGTATAATTCCATAGGGAAATCAGAATAAACATTTTACCATGCTTAACATAAGCTATGTTTGGAGCATATCATTCATGCCATTCAGGTAAATAGTAGGGGAAGGAACAAAACCAGAAGAGGTAAAACATAGATGCTCTGGGGAAATTTTGGGAAAACAGAGGGAAGAATAGAATGGCTAATATAGCCATAATATGAATGCAGTCTCAAGATAATGGAATATAAATTATAAATAAATTCCAAGAGAATGCATAGTAAAGGGTATGGTCATTTATGTGTCGAAAAATTTGTGGATATTTTGTCTGCCTTTTCAGTGTTCTATCCTGGGTCTAGCTTAGGGGATGACATATACTACGTTATTAATAAATCAGTATTGAATTGAATTGCATATCTGTTAAGTTTCAGAGAATTTCTCAGAGCACTGCCTCTTGAATTCCATTCCAAACTCTCTGGCTATGTTTTATTATCTCTAGTTTAACTCTGTAACCTAGCATTGTTTCTCTGCTTAACTTCAAAGTATAGACAACTAAAGTTGTCTATTAGCTTTGAATTTTGGTTCTATTCTTAGACATATCAAATAGCTGGAAAAAACATATATAAGTAGAGACACATGAAAGACAAATATATGTTTAAAAAACAAGCAAAATATAGTAGGAACAATATGGTGTTGGTTTGGAAGACACAAGTGGACTACACTAGAAACTGATGGATGGATTATAAAAGAAAAGTAAGAGAGGAAATAGACCTGAGCCTTGGTAGTGATGATGAAGAATAAGTAAGGCATGGTGAATCTTGTGTGTGGGTGTGTATGGGTGTGTATGAGTGTATGTGTGTGTGTTCATGCCCATGTGCAAACCTATGCACCACAGGTTGAATGTCAAGGAAGAACAAGTAGGAGCCTAAAATAATGAGATCTAGTGTTAAGTACATCATTAATCACTCAGTCCTTGAGGAAACATAAACCGGAGAGCAGTTTTGGCCATCAAGTCAAAGGTGACATGATATATCAAAGGGGTAGCTGGGTTTGCAATCTGATGCTAAGGAATATGGCCTGGGCTAGAATAGGCAGGACAGTTCAAGGCATGGTAATGGACGGCACTTCCCAAGGAAATTATGTACAGTAAGGAGAGAAAAGACCCTGAAGCTAGACCTTGAGAACCAATAACATTAAAGCGATAATGAGAGAAGAGAAGGGTCAGAGAAGTCAAAAAGGAGTGTCAAGTGACATTAAGTGTTCAAATTAAATAAAGTCTGAAGAGAGTTTACTAGGTTAAGAAACAAGGAATTAAATGACATTTACAAGATTTATTGTTTGGTTGGTTGGTTGTGTTTTTTATTTTGTTTTTGTTATTCTTCCAGGGTTCTGCTCAAATGGAAAGCCAGATAATGCAGGGCTTAGGAGTAATGATAAGCAAGGGAGAGAGACTAAATATAAATTCCTCTTTTTAAAAGTATCCAAGATAACTCAGAGCTAAAGGTTTGGTTTTTTTTTTTTTTTTTTGAAGATTTTATTTATTTATGTATTTGTCAGAGAGAGAAAGAGAGAGCACAAGCAGGCAGAGAGGCAGGCAGAGGCAGAGAAAGAAGCAGGCTCCCCGCTGAGCAAGGAGCCCGATGTGGGACTCGATCCCAGGACCCTGGGATCATGACCTAAGCCGAAGGCAGTGGCTCACCAACTGAGCCACCCAAGCGTCCCAGTTTGTTTCATTTTGTGTTATTTAAATTAAAGTGTTTTGAGCATGTTTCTCATAGAGAAAGAACTTAAATTCTCCTAAGTAAGAGAGGATAAATGATGAAATACACTTTTGAATTATCCATTATTGTTAGGAAATTCTGATTTTGAAGACTAGAACATCACTTACCTCATTTTTCCAAGAACTCAAAATTAACTCTATTTTTAAACAGTTAAGTTTCAGCACTTTCCTTCATTCTTTAGTATCTCTGTTTTGTTTCATTCTGTTTGGGATTTTGGTTCCTTAGATTATTTCTAAGCTTCACAGTGCCAATAAGTAATGGGGAATTATGAAATAATCCTTTTTGGACACAATGATTCCATTAGATGGAGCATCCTGCTATCAGACCTCAAGAAACCAGGCGGAATGATCTCAGAGGTACAACAGGACTGTTGTTCTAGGGAAATCTCTCAGACATCTGCCACATAAAACCTCATACGTTGTTTCTTGCCATTCTTCGCTGCCCTTTTTTTTTTTTTTTAGGATTTTATTTATTTATTTGACAGAGAGAGAGGGAACACAAGCAGGGGAAGTGGGAGAGGGAGAAGCAGACTTCCTGCAGAGCAAGGAGCTGGATGTGGGGCTGGATCCCTAGACCCTGGCATCATGACCTGAGCCTAAGGCAGACGCTTATCACCTGAGCCACACAAGCACTCTGCCTTTTCTTTTCTTTTTTTTTTTTTTCAGTAGATTCAAAGTCTAATAATAACTCTCTTAAATTTTCTCTTAAAGGAATTGTAATCCATTATCATTCTAATGAACTCCAATTTATAAGCTATCTATTATATAATATTTATATGGTTGTAAACTGCAACCTAACAGCAAACATTGACCTTTTGGCACAATAGCTATATCCTTCTGGAACAATATCTGTAGCTAAAGTTTTACAGCTTCTTTCTATTTCCATACACATCCCAATGCCTTCACTATGAATACAGCTCTTCATTGCTATTTTCATTTGAATAGTTTGTTCATTCTGGTACGTAAGCACTAGCATTTAAAAGGATACAAAAAAAAAAGAAGAAGAAGGAAGAAAGGAAATTAAAAGTATTTTTAGGAAATAGAATTGTTTTCACTAGTTCTTATGTTTTCTGAAGTATTAAACTTAAGTAGAGCCAAAAAAAAGGGGGGGGCTTTGTATTTTATTCCTGTCTTAGTTGCCTGCCTGGATAAGAACATTTTATTTCTTGAGATTTACCCTTAACTCTTTATTGTCAAATGTTTAGCTTTTTATAAAGAGAAATAAGCATTTGGAATAATGAGGTTTTTACACATAGAATTCAATCCAACATGGTGAACTGAAGTGAACTTTCAGAAAAATGGAGTCAATTCTTGGCTAATGGGGTACCATTTTCCACTCAAGACCATCACCTAAATAACTCAGATTCTTATAACCAGAAAAAGAATATTTAAATTCTAACACTACATTTTTTAATCAAGTCAGAGAAAAAGACTGAGTCAACTGGGTCACGATATGACTAAATTCCTCTGGGATAAGTGGTTAAGATCCTGGGCTTTGAGCCAGATCCCTGGGTTCAAATCCAAGCTTCTCTACGTAGATGCTGTCTGACCACCTAACTGCTCCATCATCTGGTTTTCTGGACTGTAATATGACACAGGTAATAGCTGTTGTAGGGTCGCTCAAGGGATTCAGTACTATAATGTAAATAAAGACACTTAAAACAGTGTCTGGCACACAGAATTTAGCAGGTAATCCTGCATTTTGGCTCTATAGAATAAATCACTGACTGTTGCTTGTCCCATGCACGACCAGTCAAAACATTTCAACAATAATTCTTTCCCCCACTAAATTAATGTAAAACTAACTGTGATGAAAAATACTTAAAATTCTTGATTTACTGTGGACATTTAGTCAACATAGTAACATGCTTTCAAAGAAAACCATGGGCAGTATTTATAGGCACACAGATAGCATTTTTTGTGAGCTTCATTCAAACCCAGATAAAGCAGAACTACTTCATGTCTAGTTATTGCAAATAAAAGAATTTGAGGCTGTGGGGGTGATGACCTTGTTTAAATACTTGATAAGAGAAATAAAAAATGTAAAACCACAAAAACATATATATTTTAAAAATCACAGTTAGTGAAGTTATGTTTCTAGGAAGGAATTTTATTTTCATACATCACTAGCTTCTAAATATTACCTTACATAGTTATAGTTCCTAGTCATTAATGTTTACAGCAATGTGCTTGTGGTATCTGTCGCACTGATTTAAGAATACATTTTGGTCATTACTATCTCTTGCTGTTTGCCTGCAGTGAGCTCTCACATAATTAGGGCTGAATACACTGCACTTTTAAAATTAAACCAAGCCTCTGGGAAAGAATCATGGAAATAGATGGTTAAAGGACACCCAGGCAATTAACAAGCATGATAAAGTTAAAAATTGAAGATAGGAAAGTAGGTTAAGAGCTTTTCTCTCTTTCCAACATGATGTGTTGATACAGAAGGAATATACATTAGATCTATTTTTCATAGAAAAGAAACATAGAGGCAGTCCACATTTAGTCAACAAGTAAATCCCTTTGCTATTTTCCAATGGATTTTTCTATCTTTTAAACACACAATTCTGAAATAATTCTTGACTGACTTTAAAAACTCAACTGAAAATACTTTATGCTTTCTAAATCACAACAGTGTAACAACAGACTAATAAAGACTTAAAGTTTAAATATCTAAGATAATTTTACCCCAGTGATTACATTTTTTTAAAAAACAAACAAACAAAACACATGGAAAAATATTGACTACTGTGATGGTTTGCAACAAAACTCTCAGAAATAGATAAGAATTATAAAATTTAGCTGATGAGTAAATACAGAATCAATGTATGATTTTCTTTAGTGGCATATCATTTTTGTACGACTTCCCTATTGGCGTTCTTTCCCTCCGGTGAAATTCTTATGTGCCTGCCTTCTTTACTAGATAAAAATCCCCTGAAGGACAGTTACTGGTAGTTTCATTCTTTCCTACATCGAAAGCCCCTAGTGTTCCCTGAGAACATACTCAGCACTCAGTAAATATTTATTGAATGAGTGAATTCGTGAGTATGATCCAATATCTTTCAAATAAACCACTATTTTTTATTTGTACTTATACATTAATCACTTAAGAGGATAACAAAAAGAAACTAAAAAGGGAATTTACTATTTGTTAAATATTGGCTAGGTGTCAAGCCTCTTTCATATATTATCTTATTATCACAACATCCCAAAGGAGACGGATAACATTCTCTCCAATTTTACAGACTAACTTCAAAGGGATTGAGCATCTCCTTAAATCAAGTTAAAAGAGTTAAGGTTCTGATTTTTGTGAGATCGTGTCTGGGTCATTTCCCCCACCATAAAGTTGCATTATCTTGGTTGCCCTAGCATATCCAGGGTTCTGCTCCAAATCTAAATCAGATCTGTGAGTAAAACAGAAAGAGAAATAGTAGTATTACACTTTCATCATATCCTGATCTTTCTTTTTGAAAATTAAGATCTCTTCCCCTTTTTTTTCTTACTTTTTATTATAAAATAAACAGATACAGAAACCAGTGATTTATTATAAATCAAACATCCTTGAAACCACCATTCAGGACAAGAACTAGAATTTTATCACCACCACCCCTAGGAAGACCTGCCAGGTGCACCATCCCAATCACAGACCCCAGGGAACCCTCTGAAATAACAGTTCTGCTTTCACAATAGTTGTTTCCTTGAACTTCTTTATATAGTTTCATCTCAATTACACACCCCTAACTTGCATAGTTTGATCTGCCTCGAACCTCCACTTTCAGACTGTCTCTTAATCTACAAATTTCCCTCCACCCCATTCTTTTCCTTACTATTTATCTGCTGAAGAGCCTGGGTGGCAGGCGCATTGATTCTCCAACATCGGATTTTGCGGATTACACGTGCTCAAGGTAACAAGTTCAGCATGTTTCTCGGCCCTCCGTATTTCCTCAAGTTTGGCACCTGGGCGCAGAGGCCAGATGAGACTCAGATTCCATTCCCTTGGCAAAACTATAGCTGTGTGTGTTCTTTAATCAAGAAAATGCAACATCTGGCTCTGCGCTTTCTTGTCGTTAGTGACCATTGATGTTGAACGTCTAGATGCGTTAATTGAATGGTGGTGGTAAAAGGCTGATTTTCTAATAACACCATTACCTTTTTATGTATTAACTCTACAGTTTTATAAAGACACTCTTTTCCTCCTCTACTATTTGGCTACACATTGGTTCAGATAATATAGGCAAAGCAGGGTAAATACCTGATTCATTTCTTTCATTTATCCAAGTTTCAAGGTAAGGAATTGAGTATTATGAGTTTCAGAGGTTAACCATTTTTTGTATCATTCTGAACTCAAATTTGAACATCCTCTGAGTTTGACTTTGTTGAAATTTTCATCCTTTTTGAAACTCATCTTGGCTTCTTCAAGTTGGCTCCTGGTTCTTTTTTATATTACCCTGGTAGTCTTTCATAATTTCCTTATTATCTGGTATGTCAAGTTGTTCCAAGCCCTTAATATGTACTTCCAGCCCCAGATCTGAGATCAGCCATTCTTCCTCCTGAAATTGCCTCAGACCTCTTGCTCTTGGATTGTGCAAATCCCATTCCAATTTCAGCTGCTTCTCCAGCATATACCTATTGGTTATGTGGGAAGTTTGCCTCTTCTCTGATCTATCAGATGACCTTGATTCTTATTATTTCCTTCCTTCAACCTTCATGGAGGTTCAGAAAACACAGGGCTTGCAGTGGGTACAGGTTTGTCCCAAACTATTTATCGTTTAGGTTTTGCTATAAAACTATTTGGTTTTGTTATAAATGTTTTGCTATAAATGTTGTCCAGGTGTTTGGGTTTTGCTGTCTTTCTGCCATATATCTATATGATATATGATAGATATATAATAGATATATGATATCTATTACAGATATATAATAGATATATAATATCTATCTGCCATATTTTTATGTGTAAAAACTAAGCTATCACTGTCTTCTAAAATTCAAGTTCCCTGTCCTTTGAAAAATTATGTCAACTTCAATTTTCTTATATCAAGATCTATGATATCCTTTCCACTAACAAGACACAAGGATCAATTTAATAGTGCTTATTCAGAAAAATTCTGGTTGGTTTTTTTTTTTTTTTTAAAGTTTGGTGAACACAATAAAAGAACCTACTTACCACAGAGTCGAAGTTCAAAATACTGACTCAATATTTTATTAATTATACCTTCTTTCAAAACACTGACTCAATATTTTATTAATTATATCTATAGAGACAGTGTTAATTTCCAATCCCCATACCACAGGGCTTGAAATGTGCACTGTTATACCAAGGCAACACAATTTGGCAAAAGAAAAAAAAAAAAAAACCATGATACATACAAAAAAGTAATGTTACCCTTTCTTAATCTCAGTGCCCAAAGAGATATATTTTCAGCTTTATTTTGATGAAGATAGGATTGATTTCAAAGGCAGTGACATTTAAATAGCATTTCCAGGGCTGTGAAACAAGAGTCATCTCAAGATATCCACAACATGTACTCCCAAATTTTTTAAAAACTACATAAAAACAAGCATTACAGTAAACTGAATTAATACAAGTATGCAGGCATATTATTTTAAATAGCTTCAAACTTTATTTCTCAATACAGGTTTCTGTGTGTTAGGTTTGGCTATCTGCATAAATTAAAATACTCCCTTTTTTTTGTAGGAAATATAGGGGAAAAGACCACCTGGTTGCTGAAAACCATGTATGAAAACCAAGACTGAGCATGGTATTGCTAAATTTCTTCATTCACTCATGTTTATTGAGTTCATACTTCATGCCATGCATGAAGCTAGGCTTGGGAATACAGTGCTTTACACAGGGGTTATAGCTAAGCCCTTAAGTGAGGCTTAATTATAGGTGAGGAAAGATCAAAATCAAATTAGATAATCAAAACATTTCATATAACATAATAAATTGTGAAAAGTTCTATGAAGTAAAAACAGGGCAGAGATATAGGGAATAACTGCTAAGCAGGGTTTTGAACAAGGTTGAAATTTTACTCAGGTTTATACTTGTTTCCATCTTTCTACTACTATGAAAAATAATATAGAGATCCTCCTTGTATCCATGAACGTGTCATATTTTTTCTGCAAGATAATTTATTAGCTTATACATTTTCAAGAACTTTTTCTAAGGTCAAACAGACCCTCAGAAAGGTTTTAACACTTTACACAGTCTTTAGAGTACTATGTTGGAAAGCTATACCTCATGGCAACATTAATAAGTAATTGCTTAATATTTTTCTAGGAACTCTGATTTCAGTTGTTTTTACCTTTTATAAACTTAAACTTATTTGGATTTAATTTTACTGCAAACTGATGAAAATGGATTTTATTTAACTATTTTAGTTGATTAATACTACTTGTTATATAACTTATCTTTTATATAGTGATTTGAATTTTTTTCAAATTTTTTTAAATTTCAAATGTGGGTATAGAGTTCATATTTTTGGCTTTTGCAGTCAGTGATTCTTTCCTTATTATAAATCCTCAATCATGGTTGTTAATATGTAGGAAAGTTGCTGACATATTTTAAGATATTTATCTTATAATCAGTCATCCTACTGAACTTTGCAGTTAATTTGATCATTTATCAGTTGGTTTAATCAGCTTTTTAAAGCAGGTAAACATCATTTGCAAAAAATAATTAAGTGTCTTCTCATTCCAAAGAGGTTTCTAGCTATAACTTTGTCCCTTATTGCATTTTCAAGAACTATTCAATCCCTGCTGATCAAGTATCTAGCCCCAGGAGTAACTTCTTGGTTGACAGGGAATTCTCTCCATCTCAAGACAAGTCTTTCTAGCTACAGTTCTAATTCTTAAATGGCTTCTCCAAACAAGACTCTGTCTCCAGGTGTCTTCTACCCATTGTTTTTAGTATCATATTTCTGTGTGAAAATGTTAAACAGTTTAGTAAGTCTGAACCTGGAATCCAAAACTAAATGTGCTTGCAGGGAACCACAAACCTCTTGAAATCACAGACAAAATTTTGTGAATATATGCACTTTTCTAGGACAGAGGATCCCCAGCTTTCATTTGATTTATAAAGTATGCTATGAGCCTGACAACCTAAGAGTCAATAAATGGATAGGCATGAAAGATTAGTATAATCAATAATTACAGGTAATAGAATTCTTGGGTTATTTATATTATTCAATATATGTACAACCATAACTAGGTGGTGTCAGCATATATCTCTGCTGTTTTTATACCAAAAAAAAAATCTGAATCCCAGATAATATATCCATCTCTAATCTTCAACCTAATTTACATGATTATTCAAAACAAATAACAAATTTATTGATCAGAACAAAGAACCTCTTTAAAAATAATTATTTAAATAATGAAAAACTCTTCTATAGAAAAAATAAGGAATACTATTTTCCCTATCAGTACCACTAATATAACATTCAGTATTCATTTTTTTCAGCCTCTGCTCACATCTCTCAAAAAACAAAGATTGTATAATTTTTTTAAAGATTTTATTTATTTATTTGACAGAGAGAGAGAGATCACAAGCAGGCAGAGCAGCAGGCAGAAAGAGAGGGGGAAGCAGGCTCCCCGCCAAGCAGAGAGCCCGATACAGGGCTTGATCCTAGGACCCTGAGATCCTGACCTGAGCTGAAGGCAGAGGCTTAACCCACTGAGCCACCTAGGCACCCCACAAAGTGTATAATTTTTAATATGGTATATTCTCTTTAAAAAACAAGGCTAACACATTCTGCAAGGGTAATAAGTAACATCTGCTATAAAATTATGTTTAAAAGGATTAAAAAACAATTCTTCTAAATTTGCAGTCTTTCTTAAATTGTATTTCCAAATAACCATTTTTCACAGGCTATTAAATTTGACAATAAAAAAATGAAAGAATTTAGCAAGTTATGAATCATCTTATTTGGCTCATATATAACATTTAACTGGTTTGAAATAAGATCCCAAATGGTTTAACTATGCCACTTTCTGATGAAAATAAAGATTAACAGGAAGGAATATATGCAACTCAACACCATCAGAATTTTCCCTAAAAGCTATTCTAAATGTTCAATACTGTAGCATTCTATACCAACTCAGAAGATGATAATGGTATATCCAGAAGATGTTGCAGATAGAGGATGCATTAGAAGTTTTCCAATAGCACACACAAAAACTGCCATTGTACATCAGGGCTTCTGCTGCCCAGACTTCTAAGATAAAGAAACGAAAGCCTAACACTTACATGGCCCTGCCTTCACAGACACATTCGCTTTAAAGAATTCTAAAGGTTGTTAAGTATGCACAAAGAGTTTTCTCAAATAGTTTATACTCCTTAATTGTTTCAATTTTAATTTCATAATAGCTAACAGACAGCATTAAGTGCAGAGCATTCATTTCTAAGCACTATGTATCCAGATACTATAAAAATATTTATATTATGAACATAAAATATGTATCACTCCAATAACCTGATAAGATACATATATTATTTTCCTCATTTTTTAATTGAGGAAACTAAAGCCCAGAATTTTGTAGACTGTTACATTATCATTTACCTTACAGTAGCTTTCCCACTTCTTTTTTCTTTTTTTTTTAAGATTTTATTTATTTGACAGACAGAGATCACATGTAGGCAGAGAGGCAGGCAGAGAGAGAGGAGGAAGCAGGCTCCCTGCTGAGCAGAGAGCCCGATGCGATGAGGGGCTTGATCCCAGGACCCCTGGGATCATGACCTGAGCCAAAGGCAGAGGCTTCAACCCACTGAGCCACCCAGGTGCCCAGCTTTCCCACTTCTTGATATGTAAATTTCTCTTTGAAAAGTTTTAGTATTTTTTTCTGACTTAATTGTGTTCTGAAGCTTCTGTGTGATAACCCTTGGTGGGGTCTTTTCCATTCATGATGGTGAGTGGTCTGTGAGTTTCTCAGAAAAGACATTTCATTTCCTGCTATCTGGAAAATTTTGTTTAAAATGTCTCTGTTAATTCCATATGTCCATTTTCACACTTTGTTCTCATTCTGAAACTCTTTTTATAGATTTTGACCTTATAAATTATCCTTTATTTTGCTTATATTTTCTATTCTTTTTTATTTTTTTGCCCTAATTCTGAGAGGTTTCCCAAACTCTATGTGCCAACTTACAACACCTGAGTGCTTTTTTTTTTTTTTTTAACTTCCTGGATACTCTTTTCATAGCATATTCTTACTGTATACATAAAATATCTTCCAAAGATATAATTCACAGATAATTTTTTAAATCAAGTTGTAATTTCCCTTAAGCCCAAACGCCTCTCTGTTCTCTGGACTTTCCTATGCTCTTTGATTTAGTCTCTCTCTTACGATGGAGACTTTCCTCAAAAGACTCATAATCTTTTGCTTACAGATCATATTAGACGATAGAACAACAAAATGTAATTACATTCTCTATGTACATAAGTAAGGCTTTTTGCAAAGTCATTAGATAATGAATAAGAATTTGTAGGCTTTGAAATGTCTCCCATTGGATATATTTTTCTCTAGTTTCCTGCTTGGGGAGAACTGACCTGGCTCCAAGCATTCTAATGTCCAGACTGAGAGTTCTGTATTCACTACGAAGACCCTTATTTAATCCTCCTGGTTTCAGCCTGGCTTTTTTGGAAACTGTTTCTTAATAAGTACCTCACATCCTAAACACTTCTGGGGTTCAATGGTGAAGAACTGTGGAAGTAAAATATAATTTCTCCATAAGCCTTCTATTTAACAAAATGTTTTGGAGATCTCTTATTCCTCTGCTTTCTCCTCTTTCTTCTATTTATTTCTGTATCTGTGTGTCTTCTCAAAGTGTTTTGGAATGATTACAAGTAGGAAGAATAAATAATTAGGTTTAACCCATAATGTTTCCCTGCAGGTTCAAATTATTTATACTAGTAGCCTTGTTTCCTTTCAGGTAAAAGTTGGAGCGACAGAATTAAGATTCAGAAGAGCTGAATTCCTGGCCCAGTTCTTAACGATCTATCTATGTCACCATGTTCATGCTGCTTAACCTCCCTGCAGTTTCATTTAGTCACCTGTACTGGGCAGAGATGTAATAGTTGTGACACGTCCTTGCAGGTGGCAGTGTGGGGAGAAGATGCTAGGTATTGCTATAGGGAAAGAAAGAGCTTGCTTTACCTGGATTTACTAATGCTAAGATTAAGTGTGTGCACTTCCTGGTTGCTGACTAATTCTTCATCCATTTATTCAATAATATTTGTTAAAAGTCTGTTATGTTGACCCAGTAATTTCAATTCTAAGAGAAATGAAAATATATCTCTGCACAAGAAATTGTTCTAGAATGTCCATATCAACAGTATTTAATAACCAAAAAGTAGAAGCAGTAGAGATGTGTATCAACTGATGAATGGATAAATTTGGTATATCCACACAACAGAATAATTGTCATCAAAAAAAGAAATAAAGTATTGAACCACGCTACAAAACATGGATGAAACTTGAAAATATGCTAAGTGAAAGAAGTCAATAACAAAAGACTACACGCATTCCATTGAAAAGAAATGTTCAGAAAAAAAAAATCTCTAGAGGCAGAAAGTAGATTGGTGGTTGCTTAGAGCTATGGGAAGGGAAGGAGAAGGGAAACAGAAATGAGTGCTAATGGATATTTATGAGTTCCTACTTGGATAAAATTTTCTAAAATTGATTTGGGTAATGGTTGTACCACTCTCTGTGAATATATCAAAAAAAAAAGAAAGAAAGAAAGAAAGAAAGAAAGAAGAGAAAAAGAAAATTCAATCATACACTTTAAATGAGAATTGTATCTTAATTATACCTCAAAAATGCTGGGTTTTTTTAAGATTTTACTTATTTATTTGACACAGACAGAGACAGAGACACAGCGAGAGAGGGAACACAAGCAGGGGGAGTGGGAGAGGAAGAAACAGGCCTCCCACTGAGCAGAGAGCCTCAGCTTACTGTGGGGGCTCCATCCCAGGACCCCGGGATCATGACCTGAGCCAAAGGCAGCCGCTCAACAACTAAGCCGCCCAGGTGCCCCTCAAAAAAGCTGTTTAAAAAATAATGCATCCGAGAACATTTAAGCAGGAGAAAAATCTCTTATGTGTACTTTTAAGGCATTAGGAATATAAAATTGAATAATATTGAAGACATCATGGAACTTAAATTCTAGCTAAGGAGCATATATATGATTATAAAGTCCAATGAAATGAGACTCAGAAAATTAAATATGGGTAAAGATTGAGGGTGATCATAATGATTAAAATGAAAGCCAAATGACAAGGAGAAACTGTGATGGAGAATGACAAAAAGTGAAAAGAGAATCTTAGGCAGTGAGGCTAAATGTCTCTTCAAAATCCCTGGGACAGGAGAGAACTCAGCTGACTGCAGGAGCTGAAAATATACCCAAGTGGCTGGAAAACAGTGAGGGAGTAAGTTGTGGGTGATAAGGTTACATAGATAAATTGAAATTGTGCAAGACTGTGTAGCTCATCTCATAGCTCAAACGTACTCTAAAAGTAATAGGAAGCCTCCAAAGGGTTTTAAGCAGCATGATATTATTTGCAATAAATGATATTTGCTTTTTAAGATCACTCTTCCCACTCTATGATGACTAGAATACAGTTTTGACTTTCTGTCCTAAAACTGCTTATGCACATCTCAACGGAAATATCAACCACGCTGATAAACCTACATCACTCATAATTTTAAAAAAGTGTCTTAACTGGTGGCAGAATTAAATTGGTAAAGTCGACATGGATAGACTCTGTAAAATGTTCAGTCAGGAATTCCATTCCCTGAACTATGCCTTTTTATAATGAAGAGGAACACACAAGGATGTTCACAGCAGCACTATTTAACATGAATGTATAAAATTTGTAAATAGTTGCTAATTCTGTATGTGTGTAATTAGCCTTACTAATTTAGCGTTATACCTAATGTCTTGAAAATAAAAAACAGGTCTATGTTAATAAGATGGCCTAACGGTAAACCCGGGACATATATAATTCTGCTATTTTACTTTAACTGAGTTGTCAGTTATTAGGTAAAATGGTTCAAGGATATTATGGACAAATTAACTAATAAACTTGAAAAGGGTCATCCCATCAATTTTTGTTATTCGGATTTGGGTGAAATGTGTCAGATAAACCCTCAACTCAAAAATAATCAATGTCACCTGAGTGGATCAATGGGTTAAGTATCTGCCTTCAGCACCAGTCATGATCTCGGAGTCCTGGGAGTGAGTCCCCTGTCAGGCTCCCTGCTCAGCAAGGAGTCTCCCTCTCCCTTTGCCTCTCCCACTGCTCATGCTCTCTCTCTCTCAAATAAAATCTTTAAAAAAAAAAATCAATGTCAATATATATGCTTATGCACACATAATTGTTTACAGATGTCCCTTGAATAGTTTCTATCCACATGCACAACACACACACACAACACAGAGAATTAATAGAACCAGGACAGTTTATTTTGCAAAAACAAAGATAATTCCAGGATGCACCAGGAAGCATCACCATAGTCCCTTGATTTTTCCCCCCCCAGGAAAAATAATGGTAAGTTGTACATCAAGATGACTTCACAAAGAAAATGATTTGTAGAAGAAACGTACTTAGTGCAAGTGAAAATAGTTTTTTTTCTTAGTGTATGCAGATTTTTTTCTTCATTACCACCACCTCTACTGCTAAAATATAGAGTGTCAGCTTAATTCATAGTTTGTTACTTCTTTATAGAAAATGATAAAATGAAAATTTGTCACAGACCCAGAAAACACTCAGTACTCTTCATGCAGGGCTATGGTCTACCACAATTTGTATTGTAATTACAAGAAACTATATTTGAAAGTCCTCACCCTTAACTCAATTTTTGCCTATAAGTCATGAAGTAAATTATCTTCTAAATAAAAGAATTACACTTAGAATGGCAAACTGTTCGCATGAGCAACATATCAGATATACTTTGCTTGCCTCTTACTCTGGGACATAAGTTCATTAAGTGGAATAATGCAGAATTACAAATGCTACTTAAATTGCTTTTTTTGGTGTTGGTGGTGTTTCGGTGTATGGTTTTTGACCAAGTAGATATAGTGTAATTAGATTTTGTTAAATGAACTCTTGATAATAAGTACTAAATTGTTCAAATGCATTTAAAATTCTTGCATTACTCATCAACATTCAAGTTCATAAATGTAAGTCCACATAATTCAATATGAATTGCTGAAAACAAATCTGTCCAAAGATTCTCAATTAATACCAAGTCCCTAAAAGTAGGTTTAAAGGGAAAGTTGCTCAGAAAAGAATGAAAAACTTCTCTTAGCATTTTAGTAGTATAATATCACTGTCATATCTATCAAGTGCAATGAAATAGTGAAACATTAAATAAAATTTAGCTTTGTAACTTGTATACTAAGAAAAAGTAATGGAAGAAATTCATACTTGCAAATCTTTCAAATAAGTTCACTTTAATTGGGCCTAGAGCCACTAAGAAAAACTTAATTGAATTTATAAGATATAAAAAGGTGCACCTGACAGAGAAAATAAATCCGTAAGGTTAAATTTGGCTGTGTTGATATGCAAAGCAAATAAGAGGAGCATTGCTGGGAGAGTGCAGACTGCAAAGATAGCATAACAGTAGGCTAATTAGTCCTTAAGCCCAGAAGGTTGAATTGTTTTTTCCTGAGAAGTTCCTGGAAACAGAGGTTTCTCTCTGACTTACTGTGTAATATGGGTGAAGCCTCCCTCCACTAATGAACACATCAGTGACCTCTGACATCACCACTGTTGTGGCTACAACACAGGCAGAGAAGCAAGGCCAGAAAGGGCAACAACTTCGGGAAGTGACTCCCATCTCTAGAGTCCTTATGTCCTTAGGACACAGTAAGCTTTTCCTACAGTTATACGCACTAATTGATGAGAAGCAGGAGAAATAATAAGTCAAGATATAAAATCTCCTCCCTTGCCAGAGGCAAGATGTTGGCTGACAATATATATGAAATGGGAGCATTAACTATAAAAGAGCCCTTATATAACTGTGATCCAGAAAAATAATGTCAGAATCCCTGAAATGGCAAATAGTCTGGTGATAAATTCTTTCAAGGTAAATTACTCAAATAATAAAAACCATCTGCAAACATTCTCTGCTCTTCCAGACCATCTGAATGATTGTGTCGGAACCATGGATTGGCTCTGAAAGCACAAGGCTACGCCAGTGTCAATTTTTTATTAAATAAATAAAAGGTAAAATTTTAGCTAATAAATACATAACCATTGTTCGTGGTCTCAAAAAAAAAAATCACATTTAAGCTCCTAATTAGATACTTGTTTCTGTGTATGTTGTGCATATGAAACTCAGCAAGACTGAGACCACATCCACACTACACAAAGATCAGGGTAATTTTACTTTTTAAGTAACTGTATTTTCCCTAGTTTGGGGGATTATATACCATGATATAAACAAAAACTTAAGATTTTCTTTACTAAACTCCCTAGCTCCCACCCAATTATTTGCAAAAAACAAAACAAACCCAAATCTTATTTATAAAATAAATAAAATCAAAGGCTACATTCCTTCAGGAGGCTCTGGGGGAGAATCCACTCCTTGCCTTTTCCAGCTTTCAGACACTGAATGCCTTCCTTGGCTCCTGGGACATCACTGTGATCTCTGCTTCCATCATCACATTTCCCTTTCTGCCACCCAGTTATTTCTAACGGTATTGGGAGTATTTGATAGTTGACTCTTCTGTAGTCCCTGAAGATTTCTAACATCATCCTCTCCTGAGAAAGAAGGGAAATACAGAGCCTCTGCCCTACTTACACCGGAGGTAGGAGAAAACTACCTGCCAGACACAGCAGCGGCTCTCTTGGGCCTGCAGGTGAGAGAAGCACCTAGCTAGCTCTGTGGGAGTCTCAGGGGGAGCACAGCCCGGCCACCAGAGGGAAGTGGAAAGGGACTTGCCCTGGAAGTCATCCTGGAAAGGGGATCATCAGCACAGTGTTAAAGTCCTGACACGCCCTGGTGTAGCGGGCTCACACTGCATGCAGCAGTATGGGGCTGACCGAAGAGCAGAAGGAGTAAACTTCCTTGGCCATGCAAAAGCTTATGAGAGTATCAGTTTAAAAAAAAAAAAAAATTCTTTATTTCCCGTGTCTCCCCATCCCTCCCTGGAAATTTATTCTTGAGTGTTACTTTCTCAGTGGCTAAATTATTACTGAACCTAAGTGTGGCATTGTATGAATCACAGCAAAACTCTGCCCTTAAAGTGTCTTTTTCAGGAAGGAGCCTGAGGTGGTGAACAGATCATAATCACAACATTTCTATTATGTTAGAGATTATTCCCATATTGTTTCTCCTTTAGGAAAAAAAGTACTGTTAGAATTTTATCTCTCTTATTTCTGCTTTTGTCATTACATTATTCTTACATGTTAAAGGTTTTGAGAAATCTTCTACTGGTATTGAGAGCACATAAAAATATTAATGAAATAATAAGATTTAAACATCTTAACACATGCAAATAAGTATATACATAATTACCTCCTTAGTTTTTTGTTTTAGAAAACTGGTATATATTGTAATTATGAGTTTTAAAATCTATCTTTTTTCACATATGTTCCAGTTAAAAACCTAAACCTAGTCATTGTTTACTTTATGTCTGTCATTTCCTTTTTCCAGTGATGCAAGAAAAAATCATATATCACAAACTACTCCACACTGCAGTTTATGTTTAGAGTATTACCTCACTTTTGAATCATTTCTCATTTCTTTGAAATGTATGATAAAAATAAACCATCATCTGATTTCAATTTATTTATTTAGTAACATTTTTTTGTTTTTAAAACAGATATTTTGTCTCAGATGACTCACTTGAGAAAATGTGGAGAATCTTTGATTTTATGAACTTCATTCATTCAAAAGATACCAGTGCATCATTCCAGTTCCTGAAAGTTGGCCCAATGTTTTTATCCAGTAGGTGGGGAAAGTTTAATCTTTTAATATATGCCACCATGTTGAAAAGAGTAATCTCTTTTCACATTATTCAAGAAAATAAAAGTATTATAAGTAATCAAGAGTGGTCACTTAATTGAGGTACAATTAAATAAACAAAGTGTAGCATTTTATTTGCATGTGAATAGTGAACCACATAGATTTCTGCAAACACCACGCTTACTTTTGTTATTAAGACTAAAGGCTGTTTCCATGTAAACTTTTTTCATGATAAAAAGGTAATAGGTTGCAACATATCTCCACTGAGGATGGAGGGAAAGACAATATTCTACACTTGATGTTAACCTTTAAAATTCTAAAGAACATGACAATCTAATACAGATTAAAGCAAGGTCATTTTTTAGTTTGCTTCTATAAGTATCTTCCTGATGGAGGAAACATGATTGATTATTTAGTAGGTCCTCTTAATGTAAACATTCTGTCAGTCCAGCTCTTAATTTGACACAGACTATGTCAAATAGTCATTAGATTTTACAAGCCTTCCTTTGGACTTTGTTACATGTTTTTGCAAATAAGAACCTTAAAATGATACAATTCCTAAATTCCATTCACTCTATGCATTAATAATAGAGGCTACTGATTTCTGAGACAATATATAAATTTCAAAGAAGGGGAAGACAGTCACTCCAAGGCTCTGTGCGGCAGGAGTTGGGTTTTCCACAGCCAATGTCGTTCAGAACTGTGGACAGCTCCTATTAAGACAGAGTTGATGACAATTTCCCTTAAACATAGCTCAAAGCAATGCTGCTTTCCGTGGCTCTATTTGCTCGCTATTTAATAGACGTCTGTTAAAACTGCCTAGTTCGCACAACTACTCCTTCCACTGATTCCTTTTCGAAAGAGTTCGGTTAAATAATAAATAAATAACAAACGCCACCCTGAGTTTTATCCTTTTCAATGGAAAGCCCAACCTTACTCGGGAGCTGCAGGGTGTGCGCACACTAATAAGAGGATCTACTTCACGACCTTCATTCGCTAATCTCTAAACACGCTTATAACAGAAAGAATACTTGGGCGACAAAGAAGGTGGGGAGACGACTTCATTTTAATTCTCGGAAGCAGTTTCCCTGACCGCTGACAGCTCTCTGCCCTTGTTCCCCGAGCCGGGAAACGAGGGAAAAGATGTCTGAAACGGACTTGGAGTCAAGGTCAAGAAAGGGTGTCTCTCGGTTTCGGGAAGGGGGCTCTGGAAACGCCCCCTGCCTCTGCTTCGGGAGCTCGAAGCTTCCTGCCACGCCGCTGCCCAGCCTGGCAGCGCCTGCTCCACTGACACCTCAAGTCAGGGACTCTCCAAGCGCAAACTGCCCTTCCTCAGCCTGCCAGCCGCTATTCTGAAGAAACGCGCTGAGGATGCCCAGTGCCTCTAAGCAGATGAAAAACAGATTAACATTCCCCCGGGGCGAGAGCGGCTGGACCGGCGAGGACCTGTGAGTCACTGTCTCCGCTTGCCCCATCCTCTCCTCCACTTCACGAGCGCCTTTTTCGCCTTCTGAGGGACCCACTTCTGGTGGAGCAGCGCGAGGAAGGGAGTCACCCCAAAGGCGACTTTCTGGCCGCTTCCTTACACTCTCCTCTCCGAAGTAAAAGTTTTTCTGGCACAACTTAGCATCCTCCCATCTGGGGGTCACCGTGGACTTCTTCCCCGATGTGTCCCCAAAGTTCACGAGGCAAAGGAGGCGAGCGAGCCTCCCTGGGATTCCCGGGAAACAGGAGCTCCTCATCCCAACCCCCTCGGCGGAAACTAGTTGAAGAGTCGAGCCCGATCCGCCCGAGTGGAAGCCGCCGGCAGCGCCACCCCCCGCCCGCCCGCCCGGCAGCCCCTCCCTCCGAGTCCCCGGGCGCCCCCTCCCAGGCGCGGGGAAGCGTGTTGGAGGGCGCGCCCGGAAGGGAGGGTGGGGCGGCGACAGGGAGTCCTCACCTGAAATCGCTGTAAGGGTGGATAATCCAGAAGCCTGCAGTTTTAACCCTTTCCTGCTCCTTCTCCACCGCCTTCTGGCTCCCAAACATGCGGAGGGAGAATTTGTTGACCCCGGGTTGCAGCATGGAGGTGAACTGCCTCTGCATGAAGCCGTACTGCCGCCGGGGGCCCTCGGCGTCCTCGAAGCCCCCGGCCGGCTCCTCGCCGCCGCCGCCGCCGCCGTCCACCTTGAAGCACACCGAGTTGCCGTGCTCCTTCGCGCCGGCCCCGCCGCCCCCCGGCGGCGTGCCCAGGCGCTTCTCGGCCGCGGCCGACCCGGCGCCCGTCGCGGGCGCCTTGGCGGGGAAGACGCTGTTGCCATCGTCCCGGCTGTTGGACGAGGAGTTGGGCTTGCCGCCTCCTTCCATGCCCGGGGGACGCGGCCGGCGACGGCGCGGGCTCCAGACTCTCCGGCCGCCCGGCGCCGGGGGCACGAAGCTGAGCGGGCAGGGGCCCGAGCTGGCTGCCGGCGAGCCCGGCTGCCCGTCGCGGCGGCGGCGGCGGCGGCGGCGGCTTCTGCTTCCCGCCCGCGCCGCTGCTCCCTGCGCGCCTCGCTCCCGCCGCCGCCGCTGCCCTCAGTGGCTGCGCTCCGGGCTCCGCCGCGGCTGGTGCTGAGGCTGAGGCTGCCCGAGCGAGGCGAGGCTTCGCTCAGCCCTCGCGCGCCAGCGCCTCCCCTCGGCTGCCCTCTGCTGGCCGGAAAGGGTCTCTCCCCGCCCGCACAGCGCGCACTCTCCCTCCACTCTTGCTCCACTTCTGCCCAGCGTGACATTGAACTCGGAAGCCCTCCGAGACATTTATCTGTACTTGTTGTGAGAGGCTCGGTGCATGTTTGCACGGGAAAGAAGAGAGAGAAGCAGAGACGCAAAGAGACAGAGAAAGACTGAGCTAGCAGATGTATGTGTGGCCAAAAGAAATAAACACCCTGAAACTCACTGAGGCATCGTCACATTGTCTGAACGCCTGTTAGAACGATGTTAGATAGGAAAAGGGGGAGAGGCTGTCTCTGCATGCAGAAAATTCACGTGTAAAACTGGATGTACATAAAAAAGTAAGATTTGATAATGGATAATAAATTTCATGAGTAAAAGGGAAGTTGTGTGTGTGTGTGTGTGTGTGTGTGTGTGTGTGTGTGTGTGTGTTGGAAGAAGGCAGACCGCAAAAGGGACTAGATCTGGGTAATCTGGACTATTCAGCTGCTTGGGGCTTCTCAGATGAAGATGTGACGCCAAGAGACAGACAACTGGCCTCCTTAAACTTATCCTTGTTTATTCTTCCCCAGCGCCTTAAGCAGGAGATGGGATTTCTTTCTTCCCAAGGCCATTCGCATCGACACACCGGGAGCAATCTTCCAGCTGCCAACACTGAGAAAAATGTGTTAGGGAAAACTCACCAGAGCTGACCTATCTTTTTAGATAAGTTACGCAATCAATAAAACACACTAAGAGGCATGCATGTTGGTCAGTGTTCACCTACACCTCGCCAGGAAGCCAAAATGTCTTGGAATTTAGGCAGAACGTAGTCACCATTTCTAAAGGGGGAATGTATTCTCAAGAGAGACTTTAAATGTGCTACTGATGCTGAGGAAAGCATTCTGAGATTCCTCCTATCCCCTCAGCGTCTCTCAGACACACCAGATTAGTTAAAGGAAGCAAGATGTGCTGCCAAACTCGCCAATCACTCAGCGGGGCAGCCCCAGAGTCTGAGAGCTTCAAGACTCCCAAATGTCCCAAAACATCTGCTCCAGATCCAAGCATTGCCTTCCTGCCCACGGCCTCTTTGAAGGAAATCCTGTCCTGCCAAGAGTCTCTGAATCTAATGGGTTCCTGTCAGTTATAGACACACTTTGGGAGGAAAGGAGTGAGCACCTCTGGGAGGGAGTCTATGGCTCACTGGCAACCAATGACCTAGATGGGGGTGGGGGGTAATGGGTAGGGTCGATCCAGGCGCCTTCCTGAAAAACTGAGCAGCCATAAAGGGATTAACCATGGGAGAAGCAAGGCTAAAGGCAAAAGAAGACAACTGGATGCCCTCAGGAGGAGTTAACAGCCTGAGAAAGGAAGCAGAGAACAGAGAAAAAAGTGGAAAGCAGCAAAAACAAGAAGTCATTAGGCCTCACTGTTCTAATTCTGTAAGATTCCCCTTCCCATTCTACTTACCACAGTCTATGCAAAATCTCCTTTTTCAGTGAGCTCCATCCTGACTCAGACACCATCTGTTTTCAACGAATCAAAAACCAGAGCCCTAAGAAGTAAGTATAGGTGGCCAAATTTCAATGGTAAGAAATGAGAAACTAGGAACAATATAGTGCTCTGATCTAGTCGATTAGGGACTCTGGAAATCCAAGGGGTCATATAAGGATACCAGGTGCCAAGGACAGAAGGAAACCAAAGGGATGGATAAAAACAAACACTGCCTAAAGCACAGTTCTTCCTAAGAAAGGCCCGATTACTCAGGCAGCTTTTCTTTATTAGACTAAAGATGTTCCCTACTTTTCTCTTATTCTGCATGCTCGCTCCTCCAATCACTCTATTTTCGGTCATGGGTATGACAATGTATATTTTAACATAAATTTTAAATTTTATAATAATTTAAAAATATACCATCTAAAATGTTATGCTAACTGAGTTTAAGTCAGTTTCTCTTTTCTTCTAGCCAATCCTCTTATTTGTTCTAGTTCGGCTTAATCTTAATCATGACCAGGCAGTTATATGAGTCAGAATTTTTCTCAGTTTTGACGTCCGTACTAAACTAACAGGACAGAATTACTTAAAACATGCGTTCAAAATACAACAAAGAAACGTCTATGTAGGGTCAGAGAGTGAAGTCATCGTTTGCTCCAGGTACAGCATTTAGGCCACCATCACTCATTTAAACTCTCAGAAAAATACATTGTTTTTTTAAATTTTGAGAATGTGTATGTTACATCCATTTATTAACTTAAAAGATGTCAGCAAGAGAAAAGTCAAGTTTCTTCACTTGACTTTCAGACTGTTGATTTAAAGTTATTTAGAATGTAGACTTAAATAAAGAAACTTAGAGCTTGAAAAAAGATTAAAACAGAATAAAAGCTATAAAAGAATGAAAGCCATGAGAGAAACAGACAGACAGACACACAGACAGAACCGGCAAGTATATTTTAAAACGTGACTCAACTGGGGAGCCTGGGTGGCTCAGTCGTTAAGCATCTGCCTTTGGCTCAAGTCATGATCCCAGGGTACTGGGATAGAGCCCAGCATCAGGCTCCCTGCTCAGCCTACTTCTCCCTCTCCCACTCCTTCTGTTTCTAGTCAGTCTCTCTCTGGCTGTCTCTCTCTCTCTGCCAAATTAATAAATAAAATCTTAAAATAAATAAATAAATAAATAAATAAATAAAATGTGATCTAATCATGAAACTAGACTTCTGGGGCTAGAATGGATGAATTTCTTCCATTATTTAATTTTCTCTTTTATTTCTGAACTCATAGCATGAGTTAGAAAAGGTTGATGATCAAGTTAGAAATCAGGGACTGATTATTTGCTGGAGCAGGATTGGGGAGACAAGAATTACAGATAAGAGTAAGTTAGGCTCTGCAATTCTTTATCTTGACACTCCCCAACCCCAGACCTAAATTTTACTTTCCTATTGTCACTTCTTTTTCTCCATCATCCCATCTCTCTCCTATGCCACTTCAGACATAGGTGTACCCCTCCCCCCAGTACAGGCCTAAATTTTTAGGATAACTTCTTTTAGCAAGATTCCATGTCTGTTCAAAGTCTCTCGGGCTGAAATCCACTGGGCTAAATTAGCATGTTTTGTTTTGTTTTTTTCCAGTCATCTTAGAACTAGGACCACCATCATGTCTGACTCTATGTCATTAGATGTCCATGATGTCAAAGTGCCTTGTACCTCAGAGGAATCTGATGACTGAGAAGCCTACCACTTATGGGCCCATTTCATGAGAATGTCCCATCAGTGGTTGTAATGGGAGCTGCTCAGTACATACAAGGATCACACATCTTTTAAAATGTTCTCTGTTTCCTTTAATACTCTGCTTAAGATCAAATTGCAGACAGCAGCAGAAGATTAATATGAAACTAAAATAAAATCTCTATGCAGCAGATGCAAGTACATGTGAAATGAGACAAAAAAGATAGATGGGCGGCTTGAAGTTTGACAGCTTATTGGAAAACTCTCAGTGAAACTTAAAGATTTCAAAGATAAAAACATTTTAGTCCTCTTGGTGGGGTAGATATGTTAAACACACATTTCACATGTAGGAAAAGGGAGTCAGAGCTGTTTCTGTTGAAGAAGGCAATGGTAAGGAACATGAAAGGAATAGTGCACCACGGGCGACCTCTCAGGCTCTCTGTGTCTCACGCACAGGCAGACTCACTTATCTATCTGGAAAGCAACTGGCAGTATCATGCTTCATGTGAAGCACTGGAGCTATTAATGTCACAACGAGACACCCACTCCCAGCGTGGCTGCCACGCGTGGTTTTTGCAGTTGATAATATTGTCTCCCTACAGACACAGAAGAATGAACTGCTTAACTGTTGTAACTGACAACAGAATTTTGCAAGTTGGTACAAAGTAAACATGGAACAGTTAGAAGTGAATGGATGAAGAAAGTTATGCCATACAATAACAATCGAAAAAGAACAGGGTAGCTGTTCTAATATCAGTAAAAATAGACTTTAAATAAAAAAAGGTATGAGCGGTGCCTGGGTGGCTCAGTGGGTTAAAGCCTCTGCCTTCAGCTCGGGCCATGATCTCAGGGTTCTACGATCAAGCCCCACATCAGGCTCTCTGCTCAGCAAGGAGCCTGCTTCCCCTCTGTCTCTCTCTCTGCCTGCCCCTCTGCCTACTTGTGATCTCTCTCTCTTTCTGTCAAATAAATAAATAAAATCTTAAAAAAAAAAGGTATGAGACAAAGGAAGACATTATGTATTAATAAAAGATTCAATACAGCAAGAGGATATGACAATTATAAATATTTACACACTTATGTCAGACCATCAACATATATGAAGCAGAAACTGACAGAATTAAAAAGAGAAATGGATAGTTCTACAATAATAGTTCAACACTTCAGTACCCTACTCTTGATAATGGAGAGAACAATCAGAGAGAAGAGAAAGAAAGTATGGAGGATGGAAACAACATAATAAACCAACTAGGTCTAATAGACGTATATAGAATATATCCAACACCAAACAGCATAAACATTCTTCTCCAGTGCACATGGGACATTTTCCAGAATAAGCAGTATGGTAGGCCACAGATTGCCCTCAATAGGTTTTAAAAAGTAGACAGCATACAAAGCATCTATTCTGACCACAATGGGAAGAAGAAATCCATAACAAAAATAAAACTAGAAAATTCACAAATTTGTAGAAATTAAGCAACATACTCTTAACCAATGGAAATTATAAGTTAGAAAATATATAATATATAAGCAGAAATCATAAGTTAGAAAATACTTAAGGTGAATGAAAACAAAACCAGAACATACCAAAACTTATGGGATGCAGTGAAAGCAATGCCAAGGGGGAAAGTTTTAGCCATAAATGCTTACATTAAAAAAACAAGAAAGATCTCAAATCAACAACCTAACTTTACAACATAAGTAACCAGAAAAAGAAGCACTAAACCCAAAGCTATCAGGAGGAGGGAAATAATAAAGATTAGAACAAAGATATATGAAATAGAGAACAACAACAACAACAAAAATAATATAAATAACAAAATCAAAATTTAAATCTTTGAGGAGCGCCTGGGTGGCTCAATCAAGTGTCAGACTTCTGGTTTAGGCTCAGGTCATGATCTCAGGGTGGTAAGATCAAGCCCTGCGATGGGCTCCACACTTTAGCGAGGAGTCAGTTTGAGATTCTCTCTCCCTCTCCTTCTCCCCCTGCCCTTCCCCCAGCTCACATGCTCTTTCTCACTTTAAAATAAATAAATCTTTAAAAAAAAAAGTTCATTCTTGGAAAAGATCAACAAAACTGGCAAACCTTTAGCTGGATGGACTAGGGGGTGGAAATTAAAACTACTAAAATCAGAAATTAAAATGGGAACATTATTACTGATTCTACAAAATAAAAATGATTATAAGAGAGTACTATGAGCAATTGTATGCCTAAAAGAAATGGGCACATTTCTAGAAACATAAAACCTAACTCATGAAGAAACAGAAAATCTAAACAGATCTAGAACTAGTAAGAGGATTCAATAAAAAGTCTCCCAGGGAAGAAACGCCCTAGAACGGATGGCTTCACTGGTAAATGCTACCAAACGTTTAAGGAACAATGAATACCAGTGTTTCTCATACTTTTCCAAAAACCTGAAGAGGACAGACTACTTTCTATCTCCTTCTATGAGATTAGCATGACCCTGATACCAAGGCCAGATAAATATGCCAAAAGTAAAGAAAACATGGACCAAGATTCCTTATCAAAATTGATGCAAAAGTCCTCAACAAAATAATAACAGAACAAATTCAGTGTCATTTTAAAAGAAATATATATATGATCAAGTGGGATTTATTCCTGAAGATTAGTTCAATACACACTCAAAAAAATCATTCAATGTAACATACCATAGTAACAGAATGAAGGAAAAAAACTTCCTTGGTAATTTCAATTATTTAATAAGGAAAAGGATGTTCTTTATTTATACCAGCTTACTCTGTATTGGGCCCTGTTCAATGTGCTCCACAGAAATCTCAGTTAAAGTTCCTGAGGCAAATATTGTCTCCATTTTGCACACTAGGATAGGAAAACTTACTAATATAAAAATTTGACATAGCTTTTACGAGGCAGAGCTACCCCTTGACCACTATCTATTTGACCCTAATACTGCCTGTGCTCCTAACTGAAATAATGTACATCCTATTTTAGTATTAAGTATATAGATATATATATTTTTTTCCAAATCCACATTTTTTTGGCAATGAAAATCATTAAATGTTACTTTGCCAGATGACAGAATGAATAAATGAATGAATGAACAAGACAAACTGGGGTTAATAATTTGCAACACTTCACCACTGAATTTTACTTTCCTTCTTAAAGTCATGTTCTCTTTTGACCTTCCACTTCCAAGGCCAAACCTCATGATCCATTGTCTGAGAGAGAGGAGGTGGTACCCTCACCAACAAAGAGGCCATTGATCAACTCTGCCACTCAGAGCTAACTTTCTCCTCCTCTTTAGCAAGAAATTTCAGAGAAAGTCTGGAAATGAAGTTGCATACTATTATAAATGAGACTATTATTGTTTTGTCTCCAAGTCAATTAGAACGTATAAACTGAGTTAAAGGAAGTTATATTTTGTGATTCTGGTTGTCCCTAGCAATTGACAAAACCTTACATTTCAAAGTCTTGCCTATCTGTTTTGTTCTCTTATTCACCCAGGCCAATAGTGACCATTACTTTACACTGAAACATTCACATCCCCTCTTCTTAAGACTTTTGCAAAGGTTTTATTTTTATTTATTTTTAGCACTAATAGATTTGTATTTTTTAAAATGTTTTAGCATATACTATTTTATTAATTTACAAACAAAGGTTTTAATTTTAAGATAAATGACCTGGAGTTAGGGATAAATTTTTAACTGAAAAAGGAGGGTAAAGAATCACACAGAAGGGCAAACTTTGACCTTATTGGAATTGAGAAATGAATTAAACAACTTTCCTGTATTCTGAAATATTGGTGTTCATTTAGAGAAACTTACTTTTCCTCACTTTTCTTTTTTGGTATATCTATTGGCTATGAATATTTTAATATTGCAGGAGGGAGTCATATACTGACTGTCTGTAATACTTTTCTTAGTGTGAGAGCCTTTTCCCAACTCCACATGATTACAATCCAGCTCCAATCACAAGACTTGATTCAAGCCAGGTCACCGGAGTTATTCTCCCAGAATCTGAGCACTTCAGCATAAACTAAGCAAGAACATGGGCAGCTGGAATAGAATTTTCCACAATAACAAGGTAGAGATGCAATCCTTTGTTTTTCCTACACATTCCATAGAGCTGCCCTAGTATATCTTGGTGTTCAGATCTTCCTTTAATAATATGAAATTCTGGGCGCCTGGGTGGCTCAGTGGGTTAAGCCGCTGCCTTCAGCTCAGGTCATGATCCCAGGGTCCTGGGATCAAGTCCCGCATCGGGCTCTCTGCTCAGCAGGGAGCCTGCTTCCCTTCCTCTCTCTCTGCCTGCCTCTTTGCCTACTTGTGATCTCTGTCTGTCAAATAAATAAATAAAATCTTTAAAATAATAATAATAATAATATGAAATTCTGTGCTGCATATTCTTTATTTGTCCTTCTGGTTTCAATTTCTACCCTTCTCTTCCCTCTGTTTCCTTCAGGCTGACAGCCATGGACTGCATGACCAAGGATCCTACATACTCTGACCTTTCTCAAGGCCAGTAGGAAGGAGCAGTAAAAGATGAATTCCCAGAGGAGAGAAAGAATAAGTTTTTTACACCCCTTATCCCACTTCCTCCCTTCTTTACCATGGTTCCCTCCTAAGCTTCTTTCTTCCATGGCCACAGCTCCTATTGCCTTCTTAATGGCTATAGCTTATGTCCATTCAGTAATAATTTCCTCCCTCTTGCCACTTTAGGAGTAGTAATGCCTTCCTGCTGTGCCTACTTCCAATATGGCTGCTTTACTATCCTTGTGGGTCTCCTTAACTTTGTCCATATCTCTGTATGCCATATCTCCTTCCATTAAAATATCCTCAGTTTAATCTGCTGAGTGTGCCAACTTTTGCATGGCAAGATCTTGACTAATAAAACTTCCTAATATAGGTCTACTAGACTCCTTTGTCAGAGTTCCATGTGTTTCCCACATCAAAGGACTCACAGGTACATCAATCTTTCTAACTGTATTCATCAAAACTGTTTATTTTCATTATGTGTATATGTGAAAAAATACTAACTAAATATGTATGTATACTTCAATATGTGTTCTCTAAGAATATTATTTGGCAACACTTGTTTTTTTTAGAAAATCTTCTTAACCCATCTTTTTAAACAACGCTTATGAAACCAACTACACATTTAAAACACATTCTTCCTATTCAGATAAAAAACAAACAAAAAACATGGTTTTATCTTTGATTTCTCGGTTTCACTTCCAACTTACATCCAATCTGTCAACGGTTCTTAGTTTCTCCAAATTCTGAATCTGACCACTTCTCACAACTGTCTCCTTATAATTTCAACTTGAACTCTACGGCCAGAGTGAACATTTTAACAACAGGAGCCAGGCCAGGTCATTCCTCTAATCTCAATCCTCTCAGGGAGGACTCTCCCCATAAAAGTCACAATCTTGACAATGGCCTCTTAAACCCTGTTAATTCTCTGATCCCATTGCCTACCTCCCCCTCCTCCAAACTCTGCTTCAGCCATACAGCCCTCACTCTCCTTAAAGTCCACCAGGCACACTTCTGTCTCAGGATCTGGCCAATGCTGTTCCCCTACATGCAGTGTTTTACTCTCACCTTACATAGGTGTTTACTTTAGGTGATCTTCTCAGTGAAGTTTTCCCCGATTATTTTACATAAAAGGCAACCCCTCTTATTTCTTCGATTTTCACCACTGCTCCAGATGCTAGGTGACATCCTCAGTATTTTACTTCTTTATTTGTTAAATGTCTCCCCCACTAGAATCTAAGTCCATAGGCTCTATCCACTGCTGTGTCTCCATGATTTAGAACGATAACTGGCATCCAGTCTTATTCAGTAAATTGTTTATGAGTAAACAGAAAAGACACATTTTCTCCCTTTGAGTTAAGAAATTCATAACAAAAGACAATTAAGCAATTAGTAATTACATAATAATTTCAAATCTTATTTTTAGTACAATTGACTAAAGACCTAAGGAGATATTCTTACCAGGTAAAAAAAATTCTCTTATCTTTGTCTACATTTTGTGTGGAAGTACTGCATTATAGAACCAGGGTAATTTCATGCCAAATCATACAACAGCAATGAAATTACTCAGTCAGTGTTATAATTGAAAATTATTTAGGTGACTTAAAGCAAGAGAGAAATCACCCTAAATTTTAGGTTTGATAATATTTCCTTTCTAGAAAAAAGGAGAGATGTTGGTATAAATTATTACATGGACACTAAATAGAATTTTTAAGAAAAGTCCTACTTATGAGCAATATCTTTAAAACAGATAACATTTTAGTAGAAACTGAAGCGGCAGTTTATTATGTTTTAGAAGTTGACAAAATTAATAATAGATTATATTTAGGTCTTTAAGTGTGTAAAAGATTAATGAAAGGCCCTTATTCATCAGAAGACTTGGATGTAGTTAAACGATACAAATCAAGTTATTCATCCAGGACCATTTCTTGACCAAACTGCTCAGGAATAGCAAGGCTTGAAAATAAGGCAAATTAGTCATCCCAAGGGCAGTTCAAAAAGTCAGAAACCTACAGATTCACAAATTACCAGAGCCTAAAGTAGGTTTAGGCAACTAGAGTTCTGGTCTTAGAGTTCAGTTCAAATAATTGGTACTACGGGTCATGAATTAATGAAAAACACTTTTATTTCTGTAGGCCAACTTTGGAAGCACTAACATCAGTTGGGAGTGTTGGTAAGCAGTGAATGGAAAATTGATGAATGAGCCGTCAGAAGCCTGCTTGTATAAAGACAGAAGCTTCTTAGGAAAACTCATACTAAAAAAAGAAGACAGGTACCAGCAACCCGAACCACTGAAACAGCTGTTAGATAAAGAAGGATGTAGTGATTTTGAGATAGCGTTAGCATCTGTCCCTTGACTTCACCATTGGCCACATCATGGATGTCTGAGTACCCAGCAGTGAGGAAATAAAAGAACTGCTTCGTCAACATGTACAAAACATAAGGAAACCACCTGGGTGGCTCAGTCGGTTAAGTGTCTGCCTTCGGCTTGGGTCATGATCCCAGAGTCCTGGGATCGAGCCCCATGTGGGGCTCCCTGCTCAGTAGGGAGCCTGCTTCTCCCTCTCCCTCTGCCTGCCTCTCTGCCTACTTGTGCTCTCTCTCTCTGTCGAATAAATTAATAAAATCTTTAAAAAAATAAGGAAAATGGATTATCGGCATCTTTGTAACAGTGTAATACTAAAGGGGAGAGGATATCCTTCCTAAAGGGGAGAGGACTATCCTATCCACACCTACTCAAAAGTATTCAAATATATACTTGCCACACACATAACACTATGGAGCTCTAACAACATAATGGCTACTCAGTGTCAGAACTGTTCCCTCTGAGAGGAAGGAAAGATCTTGGAGTCCAACTGGAGATGTCTTGTCTATCATGCAGAAGCTGTTCACTGCAAGCTCCTCCATGCTCCCTGGAACAGCAACCACAACAGAGAGTGGGCTTATTGGTGAACATAGGGGCCACACTCCTTCTGGACACTTTGAATATACTGGTGGTATCTTCTGTCCAATGTGTATAAACATAGCTGTGTAAGAAAAATCTGGGACGAGAAATTAGCATTGTGATTTTGCCCTTCGATTATTTTCCTTAATTAGGAAGATAGTAATAACTCTCCTTCCAATGTATGTGTATGAATTTAAAACCAAGAAGTAATATCAAGTCAGTTCTAGTTTATTTAGATTAATAGAAACAGCAGTCAAATGGTGAAGTTGACTTGAGCGATTTTGTACTTCTTGGCGATCACTTCTCACCCAACAGCCTTCCAATTTCACTTGGAGTAGTGATATCCCCAGTTGAGCTACCTTGGTGGCACACTTGATTAAACATCTCTGTCCTCCCCTACAAAATCTAAAATGAGGTGGTTTTATTTTTTTTTTTTTAAAGATTTTTTTTAAATTTATTTATTTGACAGAGAGAGAGAGAGATCACAAGTAGGCAGAGAGGCAGGCAGAGAGAGGAGGAAGCAGGCTCCCTGCTGAGCAGAGAGCCCGATGCGGGGCTCGATCCCAGGACCCTGAGATCATGACCTGAGCCGAAGGCAGAGGCTTAACCCACTGAGCCACCCAGGCGCCCCATGAGGTGGTTTTAAAAGCAAATCTTTCTTCTCCTCCTTTTAGGAGAGGTAAGGGAGGAACACATGATCTGAGTCCTTTCTCTCTTGGGGTTTTGAATCCCAAGTACCGTGCCATAAGGACAGAAAAAAAAAAAAAAAAAAAAAAAGAAGAAGAAGAAGAAGAAGAAGAAGAATGCATAAGATTTTGCTTACGTAGTTCAGCAATGGCACATGAATGAGACTTTTAAGCTCTTCCTGTCTCAAAAATAACCAGTATATACTTGGTTTCTACACTCTCCAAGCTGATTTCTTCAGCATTCTCTTCAATCTTGCGGATTTTCTTTTTGCTAAAGTTAGTTTCTATGGCTTGTAACCAAATATCTTAATATAGAACTGGGTGGTGCCAGAAGTAGGTGGTGCAAAGATAAACTACTGTGGTCTATTGTTTGTGTCTCCCAAAATTCATATGCTGAAATCGTAATCCCTAAGGTAATAGAATGAAATGTTCTTCTCATTTGTTAAAATTATTCTATTTTTATCCTTTCCCCACTAGGCTATAAACTCCATGAAGGGAGAGACTTAGTCTGTTTTGTTCACTGCTCTCTTCCCTAGAGTTCCTGGTATATGGTAGGTATTAAAGAATATATGTGCAGGGAATAAATTAATTCCAGAACAGTGACATAGTACGTCCACTTCTGACAATGTACTCATTATGAAGCCAGTATCTCTCAGTCATAAATTGGCCCCTCTCTCCTGAATTCTGGGATTTCACACACCGCATTCCTCTGCCTTATGGGGAGGCTCTTCTAATAGGGAGGGCTGTAGGAGACTGGAAAGCTACAAGAGAGAAAAGAAGGCCATTTCTCCTGTTTCCTACTTTTGACCCCTTCACATAGCAATGGTTCTTCGCTAGGGCACTGACACTGTTTCTAGTAGCAGCAGTTTGGGATAGTTTGTGGATTTTTAATACCCCATGACCTCCCAAGTATGTTCTCTCAGAGGTGCAAGCACGGGTTGAGAAGGACCCCTTCCTCAGGAATCAGAGCCAGGCATCCGAGGAGGGTGAGTGAGAAGATGGGGGGAGCTTCAGTCCTTGCTTTGTGCAGTTCCAAATATACATGAATCTTAGTTACAACAGCAAAACTACAGGTCTGATGAACAGAGAACTGATTTAAGCCAACACGATGGAGAGTCTAGGCCTCACGTGCAATTCCCATACACAAGCCAATTTATAGACCCTGAGCAGCTTGATGAAGAGAATGTCTACATTTTAGGAAGGACTAAATTATGAAGCTGAATTAGATGGTTTGGCATTTGAGTCCTGGATTTTTCACCTCGCTATCCTCTTCATCCACAAAATTATTCTCCTCTTATTTCTCTACTTTGTCCTTCAATGACACTTTTTCCTCTCTCCTGCCCACCATTTCCAAACAAACCCAATTCCTGGGGATTCAGACAACCCCTACTGTCAACAGTAAAGAACCTTGGAAGCTTCAGGGTCTTAACTTTAGCAGCACTGGGAGGACCCAGTAGTGTGTTACTCTTTTTTAAAAAATACATAAACATAGGAGCACCTGGGTGGCTCGGTCAGTTAAGTGGCTACCTTTAGCTCAGGTCTTGATCTCTGGGTCCTGGGCTTGAGCCCCATGTCGGACTCCCTGCTGAGTCCCTCGCCTATTCCCCCTCCATTTGTGCTCTCTCTCTCAAATAAATAAAATCTTTAGAAGTAAAAAAATATGTAAACATAAAGAATCTTTTTCTTTTTCTTAAGAAGACTCTTCAAATTATATAAGCTTCAGGTCCCATCAAGCTTGGATCTGCTTCCAAAAAGGTGGCAAATGGAGGCTTAAAAAAATGCAACATTTAACAGTAGACTCAATGGAACCATAAACATGATTATTTATCCACTTCCTATCTGCTGCCAAAAGTCCTTATTAGTCCAAGACAGTGACTCACACTTATTGCCCTCCAGTGTACTCTGAGATTCAGAATTTGTCCACAATTTTTATTTTTTTTTTTAAGATTTTTTTTATCTTTTTATTTGACAGAAAGAGATCACAAGTGGGCAGAGAGGCAGGCAGAGAGAGAGAGTGGGGAGAAGCAGGCTCCCCTCTGAGCAGAAAGCCCGAAGCAGGACTCTATCCCAGGACCCCGGGATCAAAACCTGAGCTGAAGGCAGCAGCCCAATCCCCTGAGTCACCCAGGCGAACCACAATTTTTCATTTTTAATAAAGTATGGAACACATTATTAATATTTTCAGCAGAATAAATCAGGAAGTGTTTGAGAAGTCTGCCTCATCCAGTAGTAGTATGTGAAGCGTGTGTAGTAAGTTGAGTTCTTACTGTAATGCATGGTTAAATCTGCTAGATGACCAGAAAAAACTTGCATATTTTTCCCCAGTGTGTTTCAGACATTATGCATCTAACACCTCCCTTTCAAGGACAGCATAATGGCATTCACTGATAAAACAAGTTTGCTTGGACATGAGAAGCTAGAAATACCTCATCCTTCCAAGCCTCCAGTGAGAGTGGAAGAAAGAGGCAATGACCCTGCCAACACTAGCCCCTTGTTGTACTGGTTCATGTACTGTTTCATTCTGGAGCCTGCAAGATACAAAAAACTTCCAAGCAGCACCGGATGACGTCAAAGTAATGCCATGCAAACCTGTTGTTAGGAAGATGATGTTGAACACAAATGCGATGAAACTGAGAGGTTCTATGATGTTACAGCATCTGAAACATGGCAAAATGGTAAGAACATACAAAATCATAAATCATAAAGCATAAGTCATTGAAACAATATTGATGAGTTTTAACTTGTAAAATGTTAGTTTAAAATGGTACCCTGCTATAGTTGAAAATATAGCACGTGCCTTTGAAAATAATTGGGCAGAAATGCTTACATATCAAATAAATAAAAGTCCCCCAAATAATTATTATTCTACTTGATTTCTTTTTTTTTTAAGATGCTATTTATTTATTTGTCAGAGAGAGATAGAGAGAGAGTGTGCACACAAGCAGGGAGATGAGGAAGAAGCAGGCTCCCCACTGAGTAAGGAGTTCCATAAGGGATTTGATCCCAGGACCCTGGGATCATGATCTGAGCCAAAGGCAGGAACTTAACTGACTGAGCCACGCAGGCATCTCTCTACATGATTTCTTTTTACAATTTATATAGCCAACATAAGTAATTGATACTATATACAGACATAGAATTTTAAAATTTTCACAAATAATTATACTTTTGAAAAATGTTTTGGAAAAGAACTGTAAGTCCAGATAGAATAAAATGTATTCGTTAGTTAATGATGCTCTAAAAATTACATAATCTTAATTTGTTATTTCTTGGTGCCCCCTTTTTTTCTGTTAAAAGCATCCAGCTTGCATTTTGATTATATGGTTGGCTAGCACCAGACCACCTGGGCAACAGGAAGAAGCATCTCAGTAGACTGCTAACCCAAATAAGCTGTTCCGGTAAAAAGGGCCAAGTCTAGCCCTAGAAGTCCTTCTCCCAATCAAATACTTATTTAAATTTAAAAATGCTGTATTTAAATAAAAAAAGTCATAGGAATCTCTCTAGTTTGTCAAACACAGGGAAAAAAGGGGGATGGGGGTTGTTCTTGGAGAACACATGTGGTTGTTATAAACTTAACCAGGTCTGGTGATTCTAGGTGCAGCTGCTGTTCCAGTTGTGTTCTCCCTGCTGGAGTAAATCATTAGAGCCCCTAGCATATGGTATGCAGCTGTTAGCCTACTGAATATTTTCTTCCCTAGGTCCAATTTTAAAAAGTCATTACACCTCCAAAATAATTTTTTTGTACTTCTCGATCACATATGTCCCTGCGTTCTGACATAATAATCTCCATTACGCAGAAGCATTTTCAACACTCACTTGTATCCTGAATTAAGAAAAACACCAGAGAAATATTCTCCTAGCCTGACTGTAGCATTAGATACAGCTATGATTTATTTGACTTGGAACTTTCAGCATTTGACATATTTTTTTTTTTTTAAGATTTTATTGATTTATTCAACAGAGAGAGAGAGAGATCACAAGTAGGCAGAGAAGCAGGCAGAGAGAGGGGGAAGCAGGCTCTGCTATGCAGAGAGCCCGATGTGGGGCTCGATCCCAGGACCCTGAGATCATGACCTGAGCTGAAGGTAGAGGCTTAACCCACTGAGCCACCCAGGCGCCCCACAGCATTTGACATATTTTAACGCTACTTTTAGCCAAACTGATTTTTCTGGATGGCAGATAGCTGACAGAGGCCCCTCTGGATAAAATTCCCTATTGTCATTCCAATTGCCCCATCTTCCCAGGCTTTGTCTCGATATTTATTTATTTATTTATTGTTCAATGAGACAGAATGTGTGACGAGCATTTGTTTCAGGCTTTTAATTAGATTCAATACAAAACTGGAACAGCTGACTCAGATATTTATCTTGTGAGCCTGATTTATGCTTTCATGAAATCATAGTGTGCTCGATGAAGACTGGTGTCCCAACTCAACAGGAATTACAGTGGTATTTGTCTTTCCAAATGGCATCATTTAACTAAGGAATAAGGAAGGTTGGCTCTCACAACACAGTGGCTGCCAGTAACCCGAAGTGCACTTCTGAGGGATAGCTTCCTGCTGAGTATTTGCTGATAAACTTGGAACTGATATGCTGCATACATCAATTCAAATTTAGCTGCTTCAAAGATAAGAACATTTTAAAATAATACTGTTCAGAAAGGAAGAGTGATCAAAGAAGATGACAAGTGTGTGTGTGTTGGGGGGGTGAGGGGGTTGGTTCATAACAGGGTAAAAGGAGAGAAATTCCAGAGGGATTTCTTTTCTTTTCCCATCAAGACACTCTTGGCTTTTTCACTTCACCATTCTATTGCATCACCAAAATCACAGTCTTTGGACAACATAAGAATTAGCAGTTACAATACAACAAGAAATTCTAAAAGTTGAATCTTTCCAAACCCTGAGTTTGGATGATGTAGAAAGCTATTAATAACAAATAATGATTGTCCCATGAAAGTTTTAAGATTCATGAAAACCAGCCATGTTCTAGGTCAGGAATGGCAAATACTTAGCGAAAGAAAAAAAAAAAAAGCCACTCTTTTCACTTGTATCTTTGGACATTACTAATGGATCATGGCATTACGCTTCACTGAACCCAGACGAGTCCTAGGTAGCTTTTTTAATAGCACACTGGGAAGACCACCTCCTGGTTATATTTGTCAAACAACACAACACTTATTACCCCTCTCTCTTCTGGATGAAATATGGACTACGGAACGCAGTGTTTCCTTTTACCTACACTCTATTCTCCCAACATCTGCAATGAGTGTGCCTGAATTCATGGGGGGAAAATGAGATAAACATGAAAAAGAAAGGATTTTTCACCAAAGCTCATTTGAACACTCTTATAATATTGAGTTAATCTTTGTTCTTTAGAAATCAAACTAATTTATGGTAAATACTCCTACTTTTAGCACAGTACACAACTCCTACATTACAGGAAATGAACTGTTTCCATTTCTCACCTCCTATTCATTAAAAAAGAAATAATGTCTTAGATGCTTTGATCTCCATATAACAATCACAAAGGAACCAGGTCATTTCAAAACATAATTCTATATTTATTTATGAAAGTTTCTCCACAGCTTAATTCCACTGTCGAAGTCTGCCTTTCCCATGGTATCTCTTGTTTCTGGCATTCTTACACAATTGGTATCTCTAAAACTGCCAAGTATTCTATTCATTCTTTTTGTATTTCATAACCAGAGTTCCCAAAGACTTAAAATTCTAGGGAAAGATGAGAAACAGCAATAATCTATTTTTTTCCTTTCAGGCAAGTACATTCCAATAAATGGAAATCTTGTGCAAAATGTAAAAAATAATTTTATCGAACATATTATGCACATTATACATACAAGCCTGCCTGACTTATTACAAGAAGCTAATGTTTCTAACTTTATGTTGACCAGGGAATATGCTTAATAAATTACAAGCCAGCCAAAGACACTGTGATTAAATCTGCTAGAAGCCTTATTGCTATTTCCCAAAGGAACACAATTCCGAAATATTAAATTATTTCTTACATTCCCAATATTTGTACTGTAGGGTAGTCTGTGCTAAATATTCTACAGGAAAAGGTCACAGAAGGCCTTACAGTAAATATATAATCATGCCTCTGCTATTGTTTTTTAACTAATAGAAAAATCTGTCACTTTAAAAATTATTTATGGTTTTATTATATTTTTAAAAATTAATACCATCTTACCAAATATATTCTGAAAGCCAGGTGTTTAATGTAAAATTTAATTATTTCAATAAATGATCAATACAAAGAAAAATGAACTTATTTGTACATTTTTGGGATACTTGATCCATAAGTCAGGCATGTATTTCTTTGTTATGTATAGATTTTCAAAGAGCTGGAATTTTGCAGATATAAGCCATCCTGAAGAATGTAAGAATGTAATGATGTAAAAATGTAAGATGGTTGAGCTCCCGGCTCAGTGGGAGGCCTGCTCTCTCTCTCCCGCTCCCCCTGCTTGTGTTCCTTCTCGAAAGGTCTGTTAAATAAATAAAATATTCAAAAAAAAAAAAAAGAATGTAAGATGGTATTGATGTAAACTCTGACAGCAAAATATAGTTAAAAACAAACTCTTGAGGGACGCCTAGGTGGTTCAGTCAGTGAAACAGCTTCCTTCGGCCCTGGTCATGATCCCAGCGTCGTGAGAGCAAGTTCCGCATCAGGCTGCTTGCTTAGTAGGGAGCCTGCTTCTCCCTCTGACTCTGCCTGCCACTCTCCCTGCTTGTGTTCTCTCTGACAGATAAATAAATAAAATCTTTTAACAACAAACAAACAAACTCTTGGGGCGTCTGGGCGGCTCAGTTGTTTAAGCATCTGCCTTCAGCTGATGTCATGATCCCAGGGTCCTGGGATTAAGCCCCGCATCTGTCAAATAAATTCATAAAATTTCAAGGGGAGGAGTCAAGATGGCGGAGAAGTAGCAGGCTGAGACTACTTCAGGTAGCGGGAGATCAGCTAGATAGCTTATCTAAAGATTGCAAACACCTACAAATCCAACGGGAGATCGAAGAGAAGAAGAACAGCAACTCTAGAAACAGAAAATCAACCACTTTCTGAAAGGCAGGAACGGCGGAGAAGTGAATCCAAAGCGACGGGAAGATAGACCGCGGTGGGAGAGGCCGGCTCCCGGCAAGCGGCGGAGCAACGGAGCACAAAATCGGGACTTTTAAAAGTCTGTTCTGCTGAGGGACATCGCTCCAGAGGCTTAACCGGGGTGAAGCCCACGCGGGGTCAGCGTGGCCTCAGGTCCCGCAGGGTCACAGAAGGATCGGGGGTGTCTGAGTATCGCAGAGCTTACAGGTATTAGAACGGGGAAGCCGGCTACAGAGACAGAGCCGAGGAGTGAGCTCTAAGCTCGGGTTACCTTGAACCGGTCGCAGGCTCAGTCAGCTCGGAGCGTGGCCGGAGGCAGGGTGACGGGAGTAATTGGGCGCTGTTCTCTGAGGGCGCACTGAGGAGTGGGGCCCCGGGCTCTCGGCTCCTCCGGGCCGGAGACCGGGAGGCCGCCATCTTCATTCCCGCCCTCCGGAACTCTACGGAAAGCGCTCAGGGAACAAAAGCTCCCGAAAGCGAACCCGAGCAGATTACTCAGACCTGCCCGGGTAAGGGCGGTGCAACTCAGCCTGGGGCAAAGACACTTGAGAATCACAACAGGCCCCTCCCCCAGAAGATCAACAAGAAACCCAGCCAGGACCAAGTTCACCTACCAAGGAGTGCAGTTTCAATACCAAGGAGAGCAGCGGAATTCCAGAGGAGGAGAAAGCAAAGCACGAAACTCATGGCTTTCTCCCCATGATTCTTTAGCTTTGCAGTTAATTTAATTTTTTTTTCTTTTTCAATTTTTTTTTTCTTCTTCTAAATTTTTTTAACTTTTACCCTTTTCTTTTTTAACGTTTTTTAACTAGTTTATCTAATATATATATTTTTTTCTTTTTATATTTTTTCTTTATTGGTTTTCTTTTTTTAATTGTTACTTTTTTTTTTTTTTCTTTCTGAACCTCTTTTTATCCCCTTTCTCCCCCCTCAGGATTTGGGATCTCTTCTGATTTGGCTAAGGCATATATTCCTGGGGTTGTTGCCACCCTTTTAGTATTTTACTTGCTCCTTCATATACTCTTATCTGGACAAAAAGACAAGGCGGAAAAATTCACCACAAAAAAAAAGAACAAGAGGCAGTACCAAAAGCTAGGGACCTAATCAATACAGACATTGGTAATATGTCAGATCTAGAGTTCAGAATGACGATTCTCAAGGTTCTAGCCGGGCTCGAAAAAGGCATGGAAGATATTAGAGAAACCCTCTCGGGAGATATAAAAGCCCTTTCTGGAGAAATAAAAGAACTAAAATCTAACCAAGTTGAAATCAAAAAAGCTATTAATGAGGTGCAATCAAAAATGGAGGCTCTCACTGCTAGGATAAATGAGGCAGAAGAAAGAATTAGCGATATAGAAGACCAAATGACAGAGAATAAAGAAGCTGAGCAAAAGAGGGACAAACAGCTACTGGACCACAAGGGGAGAACTCGAGAGATAAGTGACACCATAAGAAGAAACAACATTAGAATCATTGGGATTCCAGAAGAAGAGGAAACAGAGAGGGGAGCAGAAGGTATATTGGAGAGAATTATTGGAGAGAATTTCCCCAATATGGCAAAGGCAACAAGCATCAAAATCCAGGAGGTTCAGAGAACCCCCCTCAAAATCAATAAGAATAGGTCCACACCCCGTCACCTAATAGTAAAATTTACAAGTCTTAGTGACAAAGAGAAGATCCTGAAAGCAGCCCGGGAAAAGAAGTCTGTAACGTACAATGGTAAAAATATTAGATTGGCAGCAGACTTATCCACAGAGACCTGGCAGGCCAGAAAGAGCTGGCATGATATATTCAGAGTACTAAACGAGAAAAACATGCAGCCAAGAATACTATATCCAGCTAGGCTATCATTGAAAATAGAAAGAGAGATTAAAAGCTTCCAGGACAAACAAAAACTGAAAGAATTTGCAAATACCAAACCAACTCTACAGGAAATATTGAAAGGGGTCCTCTAAGCAAAGAGAGACCCTAAAAGTAGTAGATCAGAAAGAAACAGAGACAATATACAATAACAGTCACCTTACAGGCAATACAATGGCACTAAATTCATATCTGTCAATACTTACCCTGAATGTTAATGGGCTAAATGCCCCAATCAAAAGACACAGGGTATCAGAATGGATAAAAAAACAAAACCCATCTATACGTTGCCTACAAGAAACTCATCTTAAACCCGAAGACACCTCCAGATTTAAAGTGAGGGGGTGGAAAAGAATTTACCATGCTAATGGACATCAGAAGAAAGCAGGAGTGGCAATCCTTATATCAGATCAATTAGATTTTAAGCCAAAGACTATAATAAGAGATGAGGAAGGACACTATATCATACTCAAAGGAACTGTCCAACAAGAAGATCTAACAATTTTAAATATCTATGCCCCTAACGTGGGAGCAGCCAACTATATAAACCAATTAATAACAAAATCAAAGAAACACATTGACAATAATACAATAATAGTAGGGGACTTTAACACTCCCCTCACTGAAATGGACAGATCATCCAAGCAAAAGATCAACAAGGAAATAAAGGCCTTAAATGACACACTGGACCAGATGGACATCACAGATATATTCAGAACATTTCATCCCAAAGCAACAGAATACACATTCTTCTCTAGTGCACATGGAACATTCTCCAGAATAGATCACATCCTCAGTCCTAAATCAGGTCTCAACCGGTATCAAAAGATTGGGATCATTCCCTGCATATTTTCAGACCACAATGCTCTGAAGCTAAAACTCAATCACAAGAGGAAATTTGGAAAGAACCCAAATACATGGAGACTAAACAGCATCCTTCTAAAGAATGAATGGGTCAACCAGGAAATTAAAGAAGAATTGAAAAAATTCATGGAAACAAATGATAATGAAAACACAACGGTTCAAAATCTGTGGGACGCAACAAAGGCAGTCCTGAGAGGAAAATATATAGCGGTACAAGCCTTTCTCAAGAAACAAGAAAGGTCTCAGGTACACAATCTAACCCTACACCTAAAAGAGCTGGAGAAAGAACAAGAAAGAAAGCCTAAGCCCAGCAGGAGAAGAGAAATCATAAAGATCAGAGCAGAAATCAATGAAAAAGAAACCAAAAAAACAATAGAACAAATCAACGAAACTAGGAGCTTGTTCTTTGAAAGAATTAATAAGATTGATAAACCCCTGGCCAGACTTATCAAAAAAAAAAAAAAAAAGAGAGAGAGAGAAAGGACCTAAATAAATAAAATCATGAATGAAAGAGGAGAGATCACAACTAACACCAAAGAAATACAGACGATTATAAGAACATACTATGAGCAACTCTACGCCAACAAATTTGACAATCTGGAAGAAATGGATGCATTCCTAGAGACATATAAACTACCACAACTGAACCAGGAAGAAATAGAAAGCCTGAACAGACCCATAACCAGTAAGGAGATTGAAACAGTCATCAAAAATCTCCAAACAAACAAAATTAACCAGTCAGGAAATGACAGATGCTGGCGAGGATGCAGAGAAAGGGGAACCCTCCTACACTGTTGGTGGGAATGCGAGCTGGTGCAACCACTCTGGAAAACAGCATGGAGGTTCCTCAAATTGTTGAAAATAGAACTACCCTATGACCCAGCAATTGCACTACTGGGTATTTACCCTAAAGATACAAACGTAGTGATCCAAAGGGGCACGTGCACCCGAATGTTTATAGCAGCAATGTCTACAATAGCCAAACTATGGAAAGAACCTAGATGTCCATCATCAGACGAATGGATAAAGAAGATGTGGTATATATACACAATGGAATACTATGCAGCCATCAAAAGAAATGAAATCTTGCCATTTGCGACGACGTGGATGGAACTAGAGGGTATCATGCTTAGCGAAGTAAGTCAATCATATGATCTCCCTGATATGAGGGAGAGGAGATGCAACATGGGGGGTTAAGGGGGGAGGAGAAGAGTAAATGAAACAAGATGGGATTGGGAGGGAGAAAAACCATAAGTGACTCTTAATCTCACAAAACAAACTGAGGGTTGATGGGGGGAGGGGGGTTGGGAGAGGGAGGGTGGGATTATGGACATTGGGGAGGGTATGTGCAATGGTGAGTGCTGTGAAGTGTGTAAACATGGCGATTCACAGACCTGTACCCCTGGGGATAAAAATATATGTTTATAAAAAATAAAATTAAAAAAAAAATAATCAACGAACTTTAAAAAAAAATTCATAAAATTTCAACAAACAAACACCTCTTATCCTTACTTTTAAGGGCCTTTCATTTAAATATCAGCAATATTTACCGATTTTATAGTAACACTCTAATTGTAAAGCATTTTTTCCCATGAAATAATAAGAATACAGGATTATTTCTCCCTGGGGAGCTTGATCAACATTGAAATGTTGGATACTTGCCTATCCGTGAAAGATAGTGGCCCTTAATTGACACATTTCATCTGGTATTTTTTTTATCTCATGAGCTGTTAAATCACTCAAAGATTTGAATTCTATGGTTGTTTTGGATGAAATTGAATGATTTCTTCACATTGAACATTCTAATAGCACCACACATGCTTATTCTTGCTCTTCTATTTTTCCTTCGTCTTCATATTCTCCTTTTCCTCACACTCACCCCTTGACTCTCAATTAAGAGCAAAAAGGCAAGAACCATTGTCCTTATGAGATGCCTACCATATCCCAACCACTGAGTTTTTCTGTTACCTCATTTAGTCTTCTCAATCATTCTACGTTAGAGACAAAGTTCGGAGACTCTTTAATTACCTCAAATTGCAAGATGTAGCAGACACAGGATTAAAACCCTTACTACTTCTCTGAGAAAGAAGTTAGTGGACTTGGAGAAGTGCGATAACTGGCTCCCAGGCATATATAGGTGCTTATAGACTTGCATGCAAACTCATAATGTAGTCAATTTCACATTTAAGAATGCTTATGTTCCAAAAGCTCTTTGGTCAAGCCACTAGTTTAGAACTTAGCAAATAAAATAAGGCTATGCATGCCATGCCAAAACACATTTCAGGTAGATATTACAATTCAACAGAAGAATGATATTAGCAATGTCTTTACTGGACACCTCAATGGCATCATTCCATTCTCCTAACCGGTATATCTTTGTGATTTATCTACTACTTTTCTTCAGTGTAAAAGTGCTTTAAAAAATTTTTTTTAATCCTTTCTTAATTTTAGGCAGCATATATATGCATTGGTGCCTCTGAATAAGAGCTATATACACTAATATGAAATATTTTCTTAAAAATATTTGAGCATGGTAAATGTGGTGGAAACTCCTAGTCTTTACATTTTATTATAACCAAAGTTAATCTTATGTATTGCTTTATTTCTCCCACTCTTTTTCTGAGGCTTGAATCTTTCTTAGTCACTGCTGCACATTAAGAACACTGTTCTTTGTCTGCACTCCCACAATGCATTCTTGCTCTCTCTCCTCCTTCCCCAAACACTCACAAAAGAACTGCTTCCTTGTAGTGTGTGTGTTGCTTCTAAGCCAAATTTAGTAGAATTTTATAAATGCCAACAAAGCATGGGAGGGCTGGCAATCCAAACACGATTACCATGTCCTTCGTTCTGTACAGCGAGGCTTTTAGAACCTAATACACAGAGATTATTTTTCTCTTTTGAGATGTTGTATGAAATATGCATAAAAACCAGTCTGCTTGAAGTCAGACAAAATGGATTAGTTTCTATTCCCTTAGCGTACAGCTGAGTGACTTTATTCTTTATCTTCATTTATAAAATTTGGAAAATAATATGTATTTGCCAGGATGGTGGTAATGACTAAATGAGAATATGTTTAAGGCATATAAATATTGCATGTGACAATAAAGGAGAGCTCTATTTCCATTATCCCACTTAGCTTCCTTTCCCAACTGGATACACATTTTTAAAATCATTCAATCTTCCTAGCCCTTTATTTATAATTATATATAATGATTCTGCAATAACCAAAAGAAATCACAAGGCAAAATGTAAAATCTTTCATAGAACATTTGGTATGTGTATGTTGGGGTCATATGTAGACTGCCAACAAGGTATGTAAATGGGCCTGAAAGGAATTAGAGGGAATTTTTTTTTATTGAGAACTCAGCTATCAAGTAATTTTTTTTATAAAATAATAAAATGATAGCTTGAAACATGCCTCAGAATATGAATAACCTATCCTTAGCTAAGACCAGGTTTAATGCCACTTGTCAATTTTCTTTCTTCCATTTTCTTGAGCTTCCATATCTGTTTTATGTTGGTGTTATCTTTCTTTAAAAAAAATGTACACAACATCCATCGCCCACATACACACACAAATCTCTTTACCTTTCCTTCCAGCTCCAAACGTCTTTTCCTCTTTCTTCATTTGCTTTCTTGATGCCTGATACCAATGTTTCAGGACAGCACTTGGACAAATTTGTCTTTATACACAAAGCCCCCAGACATCTCACATACAATTAATGATTTTCCACAGTCTTCGGAAATGGGATTAGGAAATTGTTTCTGTTCACTACTGTACTGAAAATAGCAATGCTTAAATCTCTGTGAAGTTATCCCCAAAAATAAATTTCACTGGTTGCAACAAATAAATTCACTGCTTACAAAGGGCCATGGGGGAATGCTGTCCAACCAAAATTATAAGAACCAAAATAAATACAAAATAAGTAGGAGGAAACCACCTCTGAAGTTAGCAAACATTTATAATCGTACTATCAGGTCATCTAGGACCAAAACCTGAAATCAGTCTCAACTGTTCTCTTTCCCTTACCTCGAAGTACAATTTGATACAGAAGACATCTTTATTACTTTTATTTTTAAATTTACTCATTCAACAAATGTTTATTGTGCCCGATACTGTCCTAAACACTGGAGCAATAGCCATGAACGAATAGATAAAAATGGATGCCGTCACATAATTTATATTCTAGTGTGTGCACTAGCGCTGGAGAAGGGGAGGTCAGGAAGCAGGACACTAAAACAAGTAAGTAAAATTCACAGTATGTCAAAAATGCTTTGAGTAAAAGTTCAGTTGAAGGTAACAGTATAAGAAGTGCCAGAAGGAAGAGGAGTGTTTTGCTGCTCAAAGAGCCAGATGGGAATTACATTCTAAGGATGAAGAATGACCTGGGAATCCCTGGCTTCTGGTGATGACTGAATGTAAATGAGGATAAAGGGTATAATGAGATTTTTACTGATGGTGTAACCACAGACAATGGTGGTGAGGCTGAAGTTGAGAGGGCCATGAGGAGGGAGCAAGAGAAAGAAGGCCTCCTGCAGAATTCCTAGACCCTTTCTGGACTTCAGCCAATGCAGTTTCTCCTTCAACACTCTTTCTTTCTCCCCCCAAACCCCCCAACCCCTAGCGCTGTCCTAGTTCAGGCCCATCACAGCCCTGCCGAGACTTCAGTCTTGTTTCCTAGAGTCCATTTTCCATACAGACAGAGGAAACTACCTGAAAAATAGATGTGGCCACGTTACTTAGTCTCTTCCTCTAAACTCTTCTTGGTCAAAAATCGTAAGCACATAAACTGTCCCTGTTCCTGGTTTATATTTTATGTTCAAGTAACACAAGGCTGCTCTTAGTTACTGGCCCAGAGCACGCTACTGTGGTCCTATACGCTTTTTTCATGCCACTCTCTCACTGTGAAACGCCCTTTCTCTTTTTTTAACCCAACTAAATGTCTCTCATCCTTCAAGTCACAGCTTTAGTGTTCTCACTTCCAACACAATTTTCATCAAGCCAAGTTAAAGCACTGCCTCTCAGAGCTACCATTCTCCTCTGAGTACATCTTCTGTGGTTATCTAAAGTATCATGGACTGTTGGCTCCACAAAGGCAAGGGTCATGCATTATCCATCTAACACTCCTAGAGCATAGCAAAGGGTCTGTTTGTTAAACTATCAACAACAAAAAAACAAACAGGCTGGACTGAAACTGTTTGTCAATCCTGCTTTGTGACCTGAGATGAACTCTCTTTAGGTTGTCTCTAATACGATGAGAAATTATTTTGAAAAATAAATTTTTCTTACTTTCTTTTCTCTAAATCTTTAGTCTATCAGTACCATCTATATGCCCCAAAGAGAAGTAGGATTGTTACAAAGGAATGAGAACAGAAAAAATAAATAAATAAATAAATAAATAAGTAAAGGCAAAGAAGCATCCACATTCTTTTTTTTAACTTCCAAACCGGGCTTTGAAGAATTACACAAAATATCCAAAGAAAATTAGGAATAGAGTTGGGGTCACACTGATGGACTATAAAAGAAAATTGAGTACACATAACTCCCTTCTCTCCTGTCATCTAAAGGAGTGTCAGCCTAGTTGTGGGCAGAGATTGGGGATGATGTTTACCTTAGAGCAGAATGAGAGATGGAGAAGAGGGTTCTGATACATGGTCACTCCATATAGAACATCAGGGCCAGCCTCGGGTTGATGACGGAACAGAAGGCAAGCTGAGCACAAAGCAAAAGCTGACACCCTGCAACCTCCCCCCACCCCCACTCCTGGGTGGAATACGTGTGATACTGGGCCAGGAGTCTCTCAACTATCTTAATGTTAATACCTTGCTAGAGGGAAAAACAACCTTGACAATGGCAAGGCCTCTGGTATTGGATATCTTGTAGGTCTTCTTTAGCATATGAAAGTTCTGTTGAAACCTCCCTCTTCTTCACCTCCCACAATCTCATAGTATATAATCACCCACCCCTTACAACCTCCTCCAGGGTTGCAGCTCATTCTGCCCATGGAGCTTGTCCTGGTGCTTTAATAAACCACCATTTTGCACCAAATACATCTCAAGAATTCTTTCTTGGTCGTTGGCCCCAGACTCCATTCCACTAAACCACACTTAGATTCTAAAACTTGGTCATGGGGACTGCTAAGCAGTTAAGGGGGACAGCACGGAAGAAGACAAAAAATAGGGCTGTAGACTATCCTTAGTTTCTGAGAGAAGACCATTGCATTTCTAAGCTGAGGGGCCATGTTAGCTCCTCACAGTGGGGACCATGGACAACTTCATGTACATTAACTTTTGTATGGTCCAGAAATAAGATGACTTCCTGCTTTCGAGATTTTATGAGTGGATCGTCTTGTGTGACCATCTTCATCCCTTGCCATATATCTCACCACCACCTCCAGTTCTTCCCAGGCAATCAGAAGCTCGCTCTTTGAAAATAGAAGGAAAGAATCTCTGACATCCAGAATAGCAGGGCCAATGTGGAAAGGAGAAGTCCACCACCAGACTGAAGATACCTCTGTGTCTGTTATGCATTGTTTTAGCAGCCTAACTCATAGTTTGGGGATGGCCAGATGGTCCTAAGAGTCACAACCTGTGAAGACCCTGTACTGGCACAACAAGTGAAGATAACTCAGCATTAGATTTTTAGCTGAAAACAAAGTCTTACTTTGCATTTTAATGCTTCCTCTTAAATGTATATTACAGTAAGTTTCAAAGGTATAGAGAATTGTGTAATATATTTGCATGTCCCCAGCATCATCTGGTTCAACAATTTTCAATTTATGGGCAACTGTGTCTCATTCATACTCCTATTCACTACCTCTAACCAAGATTATTTGAATAAAATCCCAAACATCAAACAATATCATTTGCAAATGTCTCATTATGTCTCTTTAAAAGAAAAATATTACTTCTATTAAACATAATTACAATACTTCTATCTCACCTTAAATTTTACCACTTACTTGTTAATACCTCAAAACATCTGGTCAACATTCAAATTTCCTCAACTCTCTCTTAATTCTTCTTATATTCAAGACCCATTTTCCCAACTACTTTCAAATATGCATTTCAGTATTATTAATGATAGTCTGATGATGAGTTCAAAGATTTAAAAGTACGCTGCAATCTATTGTAATTACTATTATACAGTGTTGATCAGGTGGTCTCACCACTGGCCAGAGAGTCTCCTTCAAAATAAACTTGAAGAATTTTTATCAGGCCTTCAACAGTCTTTGATGGTTTGTGTGCTTGCTTTCTGGTGTGATAGGATATTTCAGGTTAACACTGTATATCTCCTATGCCATTGCTGGAATCAGGCACTTCTCTAAAAAGCCCTGATCCCTTTTAAGAAGAACTTACATCTAGAAATTTGCTGTTCCTTTAGGAAAAAAAAAAAAAAAATGATGCTAAGTACTTGGTAATTCCTTTACAAATTTTTTTTTAAGATTTTATTTATTTATTTGAGAGACAGAAAGCAAGAGTACAAGCAGGGGAAGAGAAGAGGGAGAGAAGTAACAGAATCAGAGGGAGAAGCAGACTCCCCACTGGGCTCAATCCTAGGACCCCAGGATCATAACCTGAGCTGAAGGCAGACACTTAACCGACTGAGCCAACCATGCACCCCCTTCTTGCAAAGATTTTTATTTACTTCTTGACTAAAACCATCCTAAATCCAAGATTTTTTTTTTTTTTTTAATGAAAGCTTATTTTAAGAGAAAGTGGCCCACTTGTGTGGGGCTTTAGTGCACATTTGAACTTTGACTAAAAATGAAAATAACATCAAGGCATATAAATTGTTTGACCCTAATTCTGTTCATTGGTAAAAGGAAAGGCTGTAATTTTCCTATTCCTTACAAACAAAAACAAGAAAAAGGAACTCTGTTCATAATTGTAAACATAAAAACAGAATCTAGACTGTTTTTCGGATACAAGGGTTTCATTTCCTACCACGGTTTCCTTGTATAATCTTTGACAAAACAGATGACCACAGAGCAAGGGGGGACAAAAGAGCACTTGTACACAGTTTTATAACTGTTTTTTTAAAAGTAGAACTTGTTTTTGAAGTAAATTTTAGAGAAAGTCCTGATTGATAACCAAACAAAATTAAGGCTCCACTCTCCTGAGGCAACTCTGATGTGTCTCTGAAATTTAGGGCTCCAGAGACTGTAACTTGAAAATCACTGATCTGTGGCAACTTTTGTATTTTATGGATGAGAACACTGGGTAATGATAAATGAGAGTGATTTGTCCTAGAATAAGATAACTCTGGATTAATGATATCTAGGCCTACATCCTAAATTTTTTAAAATTGATAAGCCAGTTACTGGATCACCTTTACCTACACATTTCAAAGGCATCCTAACTTCAATGTAAATGTGAGGGATTTTCTTTTATATGCTACAATCAATTAATAAATATGAGAAATAGAAAAATCAAATATTATGCAACATATCAGTATCTCTTTTACAGCTTCTCTACAAGTCACAAAATATCAAAATATCAATATTGCTGCATTCTTAATGAGGAGCTAAGGCTGTATACTGCATCACTATTAAGGAATCATTTATTAACCCTTTGATGATACCACAATTAATACAATTAAATTTATGGTATTTAATAGGAATTTATGCCATATATTGTCCATAAAAAAAGTTTACAATTCACTTTACAATCGACTTCTCTTGTAAAGAACTCAATGAAACACTTGAGATGGACCTTACATTATAAATCACATGATGCTGGGCATCTGGGTGCCTCAGTCAGTTGAGTGGCTGACTCTTGGTTTTGGCTCAGGTCATGATCTCGGGGTCATGTGACTGAACCCCAGGTAAAGCTCCATGCTCAGCATGGAATCTGTTGGGGATTCTCTCTCTCCTTCTCTCTCTGCCCCTCCTCCTGCTCTCTCTTTCTCTCAAGTAAATAAATAAATAAAATATTTTAAGAAAAATAAATAAATATCCCACTGTTAGCCAGGCTCTGTAGTAGGATCTAGAAGGAAATTTAAAAATAAACAAATTAAAAAGCATCCCTGCCCTACTGAGGTTATAGTCTAGTCATCTACTAGGAAATTTCCCAAACACATGATTCAATTCTTATGTCAGGTTTGTATACATGCCTCTACTTGAGATGTCCTTCACTTTCTATAGTCTGCACAGCTGAACCATTATCTTTTCAAGGAAATCGTCCCTGACTTTTGTAGGTAATCTTAGTCCCTGCTTTATCTGTGCTCCTGAAGTACGTGCTGTGAACATTCAATCTCAATATTGAGTCATATCATTTATCTAGTAGATCACAGGTCCTAAAAACTGGTTGTGTATTTTCATTCATTGTGATCGCCTGCCATGATCCTGGCTGGTGTAAGATGTTGTTATAATTCAACTTTATTAATTTACAATGTATGACTTTCTATTGGAAAGAAGGCAATATTAATATCTACTGTAATATCTAGGGAACTCCCCTTTTCTTATCAAGGTGACAGGGAAGCTCAATTAATAATAAGAAGTTTGCACAACGATTCTACAATCAAAATCCTATATGGCCTGGAGGGTGTCTGAACCAGGTCATGTTGTGGTCTGAATAATTACTGCCCACAAACAGGATGCATTGCAAGGATCATCTTTTTTAGATTCCAAACTGTATCCCATTATAGTGAACCTGAAAATCCCTCAAATGGCAATATAGGTAATACTGTCAATAGCTCTTTCCTTTTCCCTCTGTCCCTTCTACTCCTGCTCTCTCTCTATCTCTAAAATAAATAAATAAATAAAGTCTTTTAAAAAATAAAATAAATCACATAACGCATGTTAACGGACTTTGGTTAAGGAACCTAATTGGTTCAAAACCTGATCCTCTTCCTTTCCCATTGTGTTATACTTTTATCCTTCATAGATCACAGACCAATGGAAGGGGAAGCTTTCAAACAAAGAACTCAGATTTTTTTTTTTTTTTATCTAAAACCGTATCTCACAGTATCACTTTTTGAACATAATTAGGAAAGAGTTCTCTCTTTCTGAGAACTATTTACTCTTGTGCATGCTGCATCTATAAACAATTATTAGACAGTTTTATGGCAATCAAAATAATTTCTGAGGTAGCTTATTTACTCAAATGACAAATGTAAGAACAGAACTTATTTTAAAACTACATTGGGGGCACCTGGGTGGCTCAGTGGGTTGGGCCTCTGCCTTCGCCTCAGGTCATGATCTCAGGGTCCTGGGATCGAATGCCGCATCAGGCTTTCTGCTCGACAGGGTGCTTCCCTCCCCACCCAACCCCCTGCCTACTTGTGATCTCTGTCTGTTAAATAAATAAAATCTTTAAAGCAAAACAAAACAAAACAAAACAAAAAGACTACATTAAGTAAGTTTCCAAATATTGTATCCACAAATATAAAGTATTTTTAAAATTTTCCTGGGAATGTTCATCTTATCTAAGTGTATGCTGATATGTCACAATTCCCTCCCAGTCATTCTGAAAGTTTAAAATAAAACCTAATGTGACCTGGGTACCAAATGCTTGTCCCACATAAAATTATAGGAACAAATTTTTACTGGATACCTTGGCAAAGCTCTTTCTTGCCCCTAAATAGCTTTTCTGAGGATAGAGTACAGTTACCTTAATAAGAACTGTCACATAATAAATTTTCCTCAGGGCATTGGGATGAATTCTGTGCCTTAGCAGAAGGTATGGATTCAGTAGTGGAAAAACCTAATATTTTTAAGGACTAAAAATCATTAAACTACTATTTTAAAACAGTGATATAAAGGATACCTCAGAATTTGGTCTGCTATACAATTAACTCTGAAGTATTATGGTTATGAGTAATTTTGTTTTAAGCTCATGATTTACCAAAACTATATCCAAAACACTGACCTACATACTAGGTAACAGTTTACTCTTTTCCAATTTTTTAAAAAGACTTTATTTATTTATTTGACAGAGAAAGAGATACAGCAAGAGAAGGAACACAATGGGGTCCCTGGGTGGCTTAGTGGGTTAAAGCCTCTGCCTTCCACTCAGGTCGTGATCCCAGGGTCCTGGAATCAAGCCCCGCATTGGGCTCGCTCCTCAGCAGGGAGCCTGCTTCCTCCTCTCTCTCTCTGCCTGCCACTCTGCCTACTTGTGATCTCTGTCTGTGAAATAAATAAATAAGATCTTAAAAAAAAAAGAGAGAGAGAGAAGGAACTCAAGCAAGGGGAACAGGAGAAGGAGAAGCAGACTCCCCACTGAGCAAGGAGCCTGATGTGAGGCTCGATTCCAGGACCCTGGGATCATGACCTGAGCAGAAGGCAGATGCTTAATGACTGAGCCACACAGGTGCCCCTACTCTTTTCTAATTTTTAATGTATTTATTTCAACCTGTCAATAAAAAATTAACAGTTATTGAAATTTTCATATACACTTAAAATTGTGATACAAAATATTCAACCACAAAAAACTCTTCAGATTTCTGATCTCAGAATGATAGCATAGACATACTTTCCCTTTTCCTTCCTAAGTATAACTAAAAAACCCTGATATTATACATAAAACAAACATAAAGAGGGGAGCCTGGGTGGTTTAGTCAGTTAAGCATCTGCCTTCAGCTCAGGTCATGACCTTGGGGCCCTGGGATCAAGCCCCATATCTGTTTCCTGCTCAGCAGAGAGCCTGCTGCTACCTCACTCTTTGCCCCTCCACCCGCTTGTGTTCACTCTCTTTCTTTCTCTCTCACTCTCAAATAAATAAATAAAATCTTAAAAATAAAAAATAAAATAAAACAAACACAAAGAGATTCTGAAAGGTAGAGAAAAGAATGCAGACTGACTAGAAACTTTGGGACCTAAAGAACGGATCATGATACTTCCCTGTGTTTTCTTTTTACTTCATGTATCTCAGACTGAGAATTACCGAGACTGGCAACCTGAAAACATCAACAGGTAGAAACAGAACTCTAGCAAAAGCATGCTCTCTGTCTAGCCAAAGGACCAGAAAAGAGACATTCTAGAAAAACTTTTAGACAATAACAACTCTACTCCAGGAAAATACCACAGAAAAAAATACCTCCTGCACAACAACAAAGGACAACTGGGGCATCTAGACATCCCCCCCTTGTAGTCTGTAGTGAATCTTCTAACCACTTTTACCAAGATGATGTCAGATCAAGTAGAGAGCTAAGACTTTCCTTCCCACTAACCAATAATGAAACATTGCTGTTTCATCTTCAGCATCAGTGGAGATTATGTGGGGTTCCTAGATACCATATCCACCCAGGACTAACGTGTCTCTCCCCCTCCCCACTGGGGTGATGTCAGACAAAACCTAGTGGAGAGTCAGGACTTCCATCAACACCCAGTGGTAATAAGGACACCATCAGATTGTCAGTGGGAACCACTTGGCAACTGGAACTCCTACCACTGTCCCACAAAAAGGAGGGACTCTTATGTTTCAACTATGGATGTGGGGAATTTGGACTTCTACTTCCACCTCACAGTAATGAGATGTCCCCACCTTCTCTTACTAGAGTAGTGTCAGAGAGAGCCAACTAAAATTGGGGCACCTTGGTAGCTCAGTCAGTTAAGCCTCTGACTCTTGATTTTGGCTCAGGTCATGATCTCAAGGTTGTAAGACTGAGCACCACATCAGGCTCCTCGCTGGGCATGGAGCCTGCTTGAGATTCTCTCTCTTCCTCTCCTTCTACCCCTCCCCCTTTTCACGCTTGATCTCTCAAATCAATCCACCAATAAATATTAAAAATTACAATAAACAGAATTCAAAATCTCATAGCACAAAAATATAAAAATGTCAACTGAGAATCATTTGTTATACCAAATACCAGGAAGACCTCAAATGAATTTTTAAAAAGTTAATAGATGCCACCATAAGGTGACAGAGAACTTGAAACTATCTAACAAATATTTTAAAGCAGTCATAATAAAAATGCTTTATCAAGTCATTATGAACATACTTGAAACAAATGAGAAAAAAAAGACTTGGCATAAGAATAGAAAGTCTTAGAAAAAGAGAAGATATAAAAAAGAAGATATAAAAATATGGAAATTTTTTTTAATTTTATTTTTTATAAACATATAATATATTTTTATCCCAGGGGTACAGGTCTGTGAATCGCCAGGTTTACACACATCACAGCACTCACCATAGCACATACCCTCCCCAATGTCCATAACCCCACCCCCCAACCCCCCTTCCCCCATCAACCCTCAGTTTGTTTTGTGAGATTAAGAGTCACTTATGGTTTGTCTCCCTCCCAATCCCATCTTGTTTCATTTACTCTTCTCCTCCCCCCAT